>NW_027633180.1:0-224408 GCF_053919585.1 Euprymna scolopes
TAAAATTGTAATTTCTTCTGCCTTTCTTCATGTTCAAATTGTAATTTCTTCTGCCTTTCTTCATGTTAAAATTGTAATTTCTTCTGCCTTTCTTCATGTTCAAATTGTAATTTCTTCTGCCTTTCTTCATGTTAAAATTGTAATTTCTTCTGAATTTTTCTATGTTAAAATTGTAATTTCTTCTGCCTTTCTTCATGTTCAAATTGTAATTTCTTCTGCCTTTCTTCATGTTCAAATTGTAATTTCTTCTGCATTTTTCTATGTTAAAATTGTAATTTCTTCTGCCTTTCTTCATGTTAAAATTGTAATTTCTTCTGCATTTTTCTATGTTAAAATTGTAATTTCTTCTGCCTTTCTTCATGTTCAAATTGTAATTTCTTCTGCCTTTCTTCATGTTCAAATTGTAATTTCTTCTGCATTTTTCTATGTTAAAATTGTAATTTCTTCTGCCTTTCTTCATGTTCAAATTGTAATTTCTTCTGCCTTTCTTCATGTTAAAATTGTAATTTCTTCTGCCTTTCTTCATGTTCAAATTGTAATTTCTTCTGCCTTTCTTCATGTTCAAATTGTAATTTCTTCTGCATTTTTCTATGTTCAAATTGTAATTTCTTCTGCCTTTCTTCATGTTCAAATTGTAATTTCTTCTGCATTTTTCTATGTTAAAATTGTAATTTCTTCTGCCTTTCTTCATGTTAAAATTGTAATTTCTTCTGCCTTTCTTCATGTTCAAATTGTAATTTCTTCTGCCTTTCTTCATGTTAAAATTGTAATTTCTTCTGCATTTTTCTATGTTAAAATTGTAATTTCTTCTGCCTTTCTTCATGTTCAAATTGTAATTTCTTCTGCCTTTCTTCATGTTCAAATTGTAATTTCTTCTGCATTTTTCTATGTTAAAATTGTAATTTCTTCTGCCTTTCTTCATGTTCAAATTGTAATTTCTTCTGCATTTTTCTATGTTAAAATTGTAATTTCTTCTGCCTTTCTTCATGTTCAAATTGTAATTTCTTCTGCATTTTTCTATGTTAAAATTGTAATTTCTTCTGCCTTTCTTCATGTTAAAATTGTAATTTCTTCTGCCTTTCTTCATGTTCAAATTGTAATTTCTTCTGCCTTTCTTCATGTTAAAATTGTAATTTCTTCTGCATTTTTCTATGTTAAAATTGTAATTTCTTCTGCATTTTTCTATGTTAAAATTGTAATTTCTTCTGCCTTTCTTCATGTTCAAATTGTAATTTCTTCTGCCTTTCTTCATGTTCAAATTGTAATTTCTTCTGCCTTTCTTCATGTTAAAATTGTAATTTCTTCTGCATTTTTCTATGTTAAAATTGTAATTTCTTCTGCCTTTCTTCATGTTCAAATTGTAATTTCTTCTGCCTTTCTTCATGTTCAAATTGTAATTTCTTCTGCCTTTCTTCATGTTCAAATTGTAATTTCTTCTGCATTTTTCTATGTTAAAATTGTAATTTCTTCTGCCTTTCTTCATGTTCAAATTGTAATTTCTTCTGCATTTTTCTATGTTAAAATTGTAATTTCTTCTGCATTTTTCTATGTTAAAATTGTAATTTCTTCTGCCTTTCTTCATGTTCAAATTGTAATTTCTTCTGCCTTTCTTCATGTTAAAATTGTAATTTCTTCTGCCTTTCTTCATGTTAAAATTGTAATTTCTTCTGCATTTTTCTATGTTAAAATTGTAATTTCTTCTGCCTTTCTTCATGTTCAAATTGTAATTTCTTCTGCCTTTCTTCATGTTAAAATTGTAATTTCTTCTGCCTTTCTTCATGTTAAAATTGTAATTTCTTCTGCATTTTTCTATGTTAAAATTGTAATTTCTTCTGCCTTTCTTCATGTTAAAATTGTAATTTCTTCTGCCTTTCTTCATGTTCAAATTGTAATTTCTTCTGCCTTTCTTCATGTTCAAATTGTAATTTCTTCTGCATTTTTCTATGTTAAAATTGTAATTTCTTCTGCCTTTCTTCATGTTAAAATTGTAATTTCTTCTGCCTTTCTTCATGTTCAAATTGTAATTTCTTCTGCCTTTCTTCATGTTAAAATTGTAATTTCTTCTGCATTTTTCTATGTTAAAATTGTAATTTCTTCTGCATTTTTCTATGTTAAAATTGTAATTTCTTCTGCCTTTCTTCATGTTCAAATTGTAATTTCTTCTGCCTTTCTTCATGTTAAAATTGTAATTTCTTCTGCCTTTCTTCATGTTCAAATTGTAATTTCTTCTGCCTTTCTTCATGTTAAAATTGTAATTTCTTCTGCATTTTTCTATGTTAAAATTGTAATTTCTTCTGCCTTTCTTCATGTTCAAATTGTAATTTCTTCTGCCTTTCTTCATGTTCAAATTGTAATTTCTTCTGCATTTTTCTATGTTAAAATTGTAATTTCTTCTGCCTTTCTTCATGTTAAAATTGTAATTTCTTCTGCCTTTCTTCATGTTAAAATTGTAATTTCTTCTGCATTTTTCTATGTTAAAATTGTAATTTCTTCTGCATTTTTCTATGTTAAAATTGTAATTTCTTCTGCCTTTCTTCATGTTCAAATTGTAATTTCTTCTGCATTTTTCTATGTTAAAATTGTAATTTCTTCTGCCTTTCTTCATGTTCAAATTGTAATTTCTTCTGCATTTTTCTATGTTAAAATTGTAATTTCTTCTGCATTTTTCTATGTTAAAATTGTAATTTCTTCTGCCTTTCTTCATGTTCAAATTGTAATTTCTTCTGCCTTTCTTCATGTTAAAATTGTAATTTCTTCTGCCTTTCTTCATGTTCAAATTGTAATTTCTTCTGCCTTTCTTCATGTTAAAATTGTAATTTCTTCTGCATTTTTCTATGTTAAAATTGTAATTTCTTCTGCCTTTCTTCATGTTCAAATTGTAATTTCTTCTGCCTTTCTTCATGTTCAAATTGTAATTTCTTCTGCATTTTTCTATGTTAAAATTGTAATTTCTTCTGCCTTTCTTCATGTTAAAATTGTAATTTCTTCTGCATTTTTCTATGTTAAAATTGTAATTTCTTCTGCCTTTCTTCATGTTCAAATTGTAATTTCTTCTGCATTTTTCTATGTTAAAATTGTAATTTCTTCTGCCTTTCTTCATGTTAAAATTGTAATTTCTTCTGCATTTTTCTATGTTAAAATTGTAATTTCTTCTGTCTTTCTTCATGTTCAAATTGTAATTTCTTCTGCATTTTTCTATGTTAAAATTGTAATTTCTTCTGCCTTTCTTCATGTTCAAATTGTAATTTCTTCTGCCTTTCTTCATGTTCAAATTGTAATTTCTTCTGCATTTTTCTATGTTAAAATTGTAATTTCTTCTGCCTTTCTTCATGTTCAAATTGTAATTTCTTCTGCATTTTTCTATGTTAAAATTGTAATTTCTTCTGCCTTTCTTCATGTTAAAATTGTAATTTCTTCTGCCTTTCTTCATGTTAAAATTGTAATTTCTTCTGCCTTTCTTCATGTTCAAATTGTAATTTCTTCTGCCTTTCTTCATGTTCAAATTGTAATTTCTTCTGCATTTTTCTATGTTAAAATTGTAATTTCTTCTGCCTTTCTTCATGTTCAAATTGTAATTTCTTCTGCATTTTTCTATGTTAAAATTGTAATTTCTTCTGCCTTTCTTCATGTTCAAATTGTAATTTCTTCTGCATTTTTCTATGTTAAAATTGTAATTTCTTCTGCCTTTCTTCATGTTAAAATTGTAATTTCTTCTGCCTTTCTTCATGTTCAAATTGTAATTTCTTCTGCCTTTCTTCATGTTAAAATTGTAATTTCTTCTGCATTTTTCTATGTTAAAATTGTAATTTCTTCTGCCTTTCTTCATGTTCAAATTGTAATTTCTTCTGCCTTTCTTCATGTTCAAATTGTAATTTCTTCTGCATTTTTCTATGTTAAAATTGTAATTTCTTCTGCCTTTCTTCATGTTCAAATTGTAATTTCTTCTGCATTTTTCTATGTTAAAATTGTAATTTCTTCTGCCTTTCGTCATGTTCAAATTGTAATTTCTTCTGCATTTTTCTATGTTAAAATTGTAATTTCTTCTGCCTTTCTTCATGTTAAAATTGTAATTTCTTCTGCCTTTCTTCATGTTCAAATTGTAATTTCTTCTGCCTTTCTTCATGTTAAAATTGTAATTTCTTCTGCATTTTTCTATGTTAAAATTGTAATTTCTTCTGCCTTTCTTCATGTTAAAATTGTAATTTCTTCTGCCTTTCTTCATGTTCAAATTGTAATTTCTTCTGCCTTTCTTCATGTTCAAATTGTAATTTCTTCTGCCTTTCTTCATGTTAAAATTGTAATTTCTTCTGCATTTTTCTATGTTAAAATTGTAATTTCTTCTGCATTTTTCTATGTTAAAATTGTAATTTCTTCTGCCTTTCTTCATGTTCAAATTGTAATTTCTTCTGCATTTTTCTATGTTAAAATTGTAATTTCTTCTGCCTTTCTTCATGTTCAAATTGTAATTTCTTCTGCATTTTTCTATGTTCAAATTGTAATTTCTTCTGCCTTTCTTCATGTTCAAATTGTAATTTCTTCTGCATTTTTCTATGTTAAAATTGTAATTTCTTCTGCCTTTCTTCATGTTAAAATTGTAATTTCTTCTGCCTTTCTTCATGTTCAAATTGTAATTTCTTCTGCCTTTCTTCATGTTAAAATTGTAATTTCTTCTGCATTTTTCTATGTTAAAATTGTAATTTCTTCTGCCTTTCTTCATGTTCAAATTGTAATTTCTTCTGCCTTTCTTCATGTTCAAATTGTAATTTCTTCTGCATTTTTCTATGTTAAAATTGTAATTTCTTCTGCCTTTCTTCATGTTCAAATTGTAATTTCTTCTGCATTTTTCTATGTTCAAATTGTAATTTCTTCTGCCTTTCTTCATGTTCAAATTGTAATTTCTTCTGCATTTTTCTATGTTAAAATTGTAATTTCTTCTGCCTTTCTTCATGTTAAAATTGTAATTTCTTCTGCCTTTCTTCATGTTAAAATTGTAATTTCTTCTGCCTTTCTTCATGTTAAAATTGTAATTTCTTCTGCATTTTTCTATGTTAAAATTGTAATTTCTTCTGCCTTTCTTCATGTTCAAATTGTAATTTCTTCTGCCTTTCTTCATGTTCAAATTGTAATTTCTTCTGCATTTTTCTATGTTAAAATTGTAATTTCTTCTGCCTTTCTTCATGTTCAAATTGTAATTTCTTCTGCATTTTTCTATGTTAAAATTGTAATTTCTTCTGCCTTTCTTCATGTTCAAATTGTAATTTCTTCTGCCTTTCTTCATGTTAAAATTGTAATTTCTTCTGCCTTTCTTCATGTTCAAATTGTAATTTCTTCTGCATTTTTCTATGTTAAAATTGTAATTTCTTCTGCCTTTCTTCATGTTAAAATGGTAATTTCTTCTGCCTTTCTTCATGTTCAAATTGTAATTTCTTCTGCATTTTTCTATGTTAAAATTGTAATTTCTTCTGCCTTTCTTCATGTTCAAATTGTTATTTCTTCTGCATTTTTCTATGTTAAAATTGTAATTTCTTCTGCATTTTTCTATGTTAAAATTGTAATTTCTTCTGCATTTTTCTATGTTCAAATTGTAATTTCTTCTGCCTTTCTTCATGTTCAAATTGTAATTTCTTCTGCCTTTCTTCATGTTAAAATTGTAATTTCTTCTGCCTTTCTTCATGTTAAAATTGTAATTTCTTCTGCCTTTCTTCATGTTCAAATTGTAATTTCTTCTGCCTTTCTTCATGTTCAAATTGTAATTTCTTCTGCATTTTTCTATGTTAAAATTGTAATTTCTTCTGCCTTTCTTCATGTTCAAATTGTAATTTCTTCTGCATTTTTCTATGTTAAAATTGTAATTTCTTCTGCATTTTTCTATGTTAAAATTGTAATTTCTTCTGCATTTTTCTATGTTCAAATTGTAATTTCTTCTGCCTTTCTTCATGTTCAAATTGTAATTTCTTCTGCCTTTCTTCATGTTCAAATTGTAATTTCTTCTGCCTTTCTTCATGTTCAAATTGTAATTTCTTCTGCATTTTTCTATGTTAAAATTGTAATTTCTTCTGCATTTTTCTATGTTAAAATTGTAATTTCTTCTGCCTTTCTTCATGTTAAAATTGTAATTTCTTCTGCCTTTCTTCATGTTCAAATTGTAATTTCTTCTGCATTTTTCTATGTTAAAATTGTAATTTCTTCTGCATTTTTCTATGTTAAAATTGTAATTTCTTCTGCATTTTTCTATGTTCAAATTGTAATTTCTTCTGCATTTTTCTATGTTCAAATTGTAATTTCTTCTGCATTTTTCTATGTTAAAATTGTAATTTCTTCTGCATTTTTCTATGTTCAAATTGTAATTTCTTCTGCATTTTTCTATGTTAAAATTGTAATTTCTTCTGCATTTTTCTATGTTAAAATTGTAATTTCTTCTGCATTTTTCTATGTTAAAATTGTAATTTCTTCTGCATTTTTCTATGTTAAAATTGTAATTTCTTCTGCATTTTTCTATGTTCAAATTGTAATTTCTTCTGCCTTTCTTCATGTTAAAATTGTAATTTCTTCTGCCTTTCTTCATGTTCAAATTGTAATTTCTTCTGCCTTTCTTCATGTTCAAATTGTAATTTCTTCTGCATTTTTCTATGTTAAAATTGTAATTTCTTCTGCATTTTTCTATGTTAAAATTGTAATTTCTTCTGCATTTTTCTATGTTCAAATTGTAATTTCTTCTGCATTTTTCTATGTTCAAATTGTAATTTCTTCTGCATTTTTCTATGTTAAAATTGTAATTTCTTCTGCATTTTTCTATGTTCAAATTGTAATTTCTTCTGCATTTTTCTATGTTAAAATTGTAATTTCTTCTGCATTTTTCTATGTTAAAATTGTAATTTCTTCTGCATTTTTCTATGTTAAAATTGTAATTTCTTCTGCATTTTTCTATGTTAAAATTGTAATTTCTTCTGCATTTTTCTATGTTCAAATTGTAATTTCTTCTGCCTTTCTTCATGTTAAAATTGTAATTTCTTCTGCCTTTCTTCATGTTCAAATTGTAATTTCTTCTGCCTTTCTTCATGTTCAAATTGTAATTTCTTCTGCATTTTTCTATGTTAAAATTGTAATTTCTTCTGCATTTTTCTATGTTCAAATTGTAATTTCTTCTGCATTTTTCTATGTTAAAATTGTAATTTCTTCTGCATTTTTCTATGTTAAAATTGTAATTTCTTCTGCATTTTTCTATGTTCAAATTGTAATTTCTTCTGCATTTTTCTATGTTCAAATTGTAATTTCTTCTGCCTTTCTTCATGTTCAAATTGTAATTTCTTCTGCATTTTTCTATGTTAAAATTGTAATTTCTTCTGCATTTTTCTATGTTAAAATTGTAATTTCTTCTGCATTTTTCTATGTTCAAATTGTAATTTCTTCTGCCTTTCTTCATGTTAAAATTGTAATTTCTTCTGCCTTTCTTCATGTTCAAATTGTAATTTCTTCTGCCTTTCTTCATGTTCAAATTGTAATTTCTTCTGCATTTTTCTATGTTAAAATTGTAATTTCTTCTGCATTTTTCTATGTTCAAATTGTAATTTCTTCTGCATTTTTCTATGTTAAAATTGTAATTTCTTCTGCATTTTTCTATGTTAAAATTGTAATTTCTTCTGCATTTTTCTATGTTCAAATTGTAATTTCTTCTGCATTTTTCTATGTTAAAATTGTAATTTCTTCTGCATTTTTCTATGTTAAAATTGTAATTTCTTCTGCCTTTCTTCATGTTCAAATTGTAATTTCTTCTGCCTTTCTTCATGTTCAAATTGTAATTTCTTCTGCATTTTTCTATGTTAAAATTGTAATTTCTTCTGCATTTTTCTATGTTAAAATTGTAATTTCTTCTGCCTTTCTTCATGTTAAAATTGTAATTTCTTCTGCCTTTCTTCATGTTCAAATTGTAATTTCTTCTGCCTTTCTTCATGTTAAAATTGTAATTTCTTCTGCATTTTTCTATGTTAAAATTGTAATTTCTTCTGCCTTTCTTCATGTTCAAATTGTAATTTCTTCTGCCTTTCTTCATGTTAAAATTGTAATTTCTTCTGCCTTTCTTCATGTTCAAATTGTAATTTCTTCTGCATTTTTCTATGTTAAAATTGTAATTTCTTCTGCCTTTCTTCATGTTCAAATTGTAATTTCTTCTGCATTTTTCTATGTTAAAATTGTAATTTCTTCTGTCTTTCTTCATGTTCAAATTGTAATTTCTTCTGCATTTTTCTATGTTAAAATTGTAATTTCTTCTGCCTTTCTTCATGTTCAAATTGTAATTTCTTCTGCATTTTTCTATGTTCAAATTGTAATTTCTTCTGCCTTTCTTCATGTTAAAATTGTAATTTCTTCTGCCTTTCTTCATGTTCAAATTGTAATTTCTTCTGCATTTTTCTATGTTAAAATTGTAATTTCTTCTGCATTTTTCTATGTTAAAATTGTAATTTCTTCTGCATTTTTCTATGTTAAAATTGTAATTTCTTCTGCATTTTTCTATGTTAAAATTGTAATTTCTTCTGCCTTTCTTCATGTTCAAATTGTAATTTCTTCTGCCTTTCTTCATGTTAAAATTGTAATTTCTTCTGCCTTTCTTCATGTTCAAATTGTAATTTCTTCTGCATTTTTCTATGTTAAAATTGTAATTTCTTCTGCCTTTCTTCATGTTCAAATTGTAATTTCTTCTGCCTTTCTTCATGTTAAAATTGTAATTTCTTCTGCCTTTCTTCATGTTCAAATTGTAATTTCTTCTGCCTTTCTTCATGTTCAAATTGTAATTTCTTCTGCATTTTTCTATGTTAAAATTGTAATTTCTTCTGCCTTTCTTCATGTTCAAATTGTAATTTCTTCTGCATTTTTCTATGTTAAAATTGTAATTTCTTCTGCATTTTTCTATGTTAAAATTGTAATTTCTTCTGCATTTTTCTATGTTAAAATTGTAATTTCTTCTGCCTTTCTTCATGTTAAAATTGTAATTTCTTCTGCCTTTCTTCATGTTCAAATTGTAATTTCTTCTGCCTTTCTTCATGTTCAAATTGTACTTTCTTCTGCATTTTTCTATGTTAAAATTGTAATTTCTTCTGCCTTTCTTCATGTTCAAATTGTAATTTCTTCTGCATTTTTCTATGTTAAAATTGTAATTTCTTCTGCATTTTTCTATGTTAAAATTGTAATTTCTTCTGCATTTTTCTATGTTCAAATTGTAATTTCTTCTGCCTTTCTTCATGTTAAAATTGTAATTTCTTCTGCCTTTCTTCATGTTCAAATTGTAATTTCTTCTGCCTTTCTTCATGTTCAAATTGTAATTTCTTCTGCATTTTTCTATGTTAAAATTGTAATTTCTTCTGCCTTTCTTCATGTTCAAATTGTAATTTCTTCTGCATTTTTCTATGTTAAAATTGTAATTTCTTCTGCATTTTTCTATGTTAAAATTGTAATTTCTTCTGCCTTTCTTCATGTTCAAAATGTAATTTCTTCTGCATTTTTCTTTGTTAAAATTGTAATTTCTTCTGCCTTTCTTCATGTTCAAATTGTAATTTCTTCTGCATTTTTCTATGTTAAAATTGTAATTTCTTCTGCCTTTCTTCATGTTAAAATTGTAATTTCTTCTGCCTTTCTTCATGTTCAAATTGTAATTTCTTCTGCATTTTTCTATGTTAAAATTGTAATTTCTTCTGCCTTTCTTCATGTTCAAATTGTAATTTCTTCTGCCTTTCTTCATGTTCAAATTGTAATTTCTTCTGCATTTTTCTATGTTAAAATTGTAATTTCTTCTGCCTTTCTTCATGTTAAAATTGTAATTTCTTCTGCCTTTCTTCATGTTAAAATTGTAATTTCTTCTGCCTTTCTTCATGTTCAAATTGTAATTTCTTCTGCATTTTTCTATGTTAAAATTGTAATTTCTTCTGCATTTTTCTATGTTAAAATTGTAATTTCTTCTGCATTTTTCTATGTTAAAATTGTAATTTCTTCTGCCTTTCTTCATGTTAAAATTGTAATTTCTTCTGCCTTTCTTCATGTTAAAATTGTAATTTCTTCTGCCTTTCTTCATGTTCAAATTGTAATTTCTTCTGCATTTTTCTATGTTAAAATTGTAATTTCTTCTGCCTTTCTTCATGTTCAAATTGTAATTTCTTCTGCATTTTTCTATGTTAAAATTGTAATTTCTTCTGCATTTTTCTATGTTAAAATTGTAATTTCTTCTGCCTTTCTTCATGTTCAAAATGTAATTTCTTCTGCATTTTTCTTTGTTAAAATTGTAATTTCTTCTGCCTTTCTTCATGTTCAAATTGTAATTTCTTCTGCATTTTTCTATGTTAAAATTGTAATTTCTTCTGCCTTTCTTCATGTTAAAATTGTAATTTCTTCTGCCTTTCTTCATGTTCAAATTGTAATTTCTTCTGCATTTTTCTATGTTAAAATTGTAATTTCTTCTGCATTTTTCTATGTTAAAATTGTAATTTCTTCTGCCTTTCTTCATGTTCAAATTGTAATTTCTTCTGCATTTTTCTATGTTAAAATTGTAATTTCTTCTGCCTTTCTTCATGTTCAAATTGTAATTTCTTCTGCATTTTTCTATGTTAAAATTGTAATTTCTTCTGCCTTTCTTCATGTTCAAATTGTAATTTCTTCTGCATTTTTCTATGTTAAAATTGTAATTTCTTCTGCCTTTCTTCATGTTCAAATTGTAATTTCTTCTGCATTTTTCTATGTTAAAATTGTAATTTCTTCTGCCTTTCTTCATGTTAAAATTGTAATTTCTTCTGCCTTTCTTCATGTTCAAATTGTAATTTCTTCTGCATTTTTCTATGTTAAAATTGTAATTTCTTCTGCCTTTCTTCATGTTCAAATTGTAATTTCTTCTGCATTTTTCTATGTTCAAATTGTAATTTCTTCAGCCTTTCTTCATGTTCAAATTGTAATTTCTTCTGCATTTTTCTATGTTAAAATTGTAATTTCTTCTGCCTTTCTTCATGTTCAAATTGTAATTTCTTCTGCATTTTTCTATGTTAAAATTGTAATTTCTTCTGCCTTTCTTCATGTTCAAATTGTAATTTCTTCTGCATTTTTCTATGTTAAAATTGTAATTTCTTCTGCCTTTCTTCATGTTAAAATTGTAATTTCTTCTGCCTTTCTTCATGTTCAAATTGTAATTTCTTCTGCATTTTTCTATGTTAAAATTGTAATTTCTTCTGCCTTTCTTCATGTTCAAATTGTAATTTCTTCTGCATTTTTCTATGTTAAAATTGTAATTTCTTCTGCCTTTCTTCATGTTCAAATTGTAATTTCTTCTGCATTTTTCTATGTTAAAATTGTAATTTCTTCTGCCTTTCTTCATGTTAAAATTGTAATTTCTTCTGCCTTTCTTCATGTTCAAATTGTAATTTCTTCTGCATTTTTCTATGTTAAAATTGTAATTTCTTCTGCCTTTCTTCATGTTCAAATTGTAATTTCTTCTGCATTTTTCTATGTTCAAATTGTAATTTCTTCAGCCTTTCTTCATGTTCAAATTGTAATTTCTTCTGCATTTTTCTATGTTAAAATTGTAATTTCTTCTGCCTTTCTTCATGTTCAAATTGTAATTTCTTCTGCATTTTTCTATGTTAAAATTGTAATTTCTTCTGCCTTTCTTCATGTTCAAATTGTAATTTCTTCTGCATTTTTCTATGTTAAAATTGTAATTTCTTCTGCCTTTCTTCATGTTCAAATTGTAATTTCTTCTGCCTTTCTTCTATGTTCAAATTGTAATTTCTTCTGCCTTTCTTCATGTTCAAATTGTAATTTCTTCTGCATTTTTCTATGTTAAAATTGTAATTTCTTCTGCCTTTCTTCATGTTCAAATTGTAATTTCTTCTGCATTTTTCTATGTTAAAATTGTAATTTCTTCTGCCTTTCTTCATGTTCAAATTGTAATTTCTTCTGCATTTTTCTATGTTAAAATTGTAATTTCTTCTGCCTTTCTTCATGTTAAAATTGTAATTTCTTCTGCCTTTCTTCATGTTCAAATTGTAATTTCTTCTGCATTTTTCTATGTTAAAATTGTAATTTCTTCTGCCTTTCTTCATGTTCAAATTGTAATTTCTTCTGCATTTTTCTATGTTCAAATTGTAATTTCTTCAGCCTTTCTTCATGTTCAAATTGTAATTTCTTCTGCATTTTTCTATGTTAAAATTGTAATTTCTTCTGCCTTTCTTCATGTTCAAATTGTAATTTCTTCTGCATTTTTCTATGTTAAAATTGTAATTTCTTCTGCCTTTCTTCATGTTCAAATTGTAATTTCTTCTGCATTTTTCTATGTTAAAATTGTAATTTCTTCTGCCTTTCTTCATGTTCAAATTGTAATTTCTTCTGCCTTTCTTCATGTTCAAATTGTAATTTCTTCTGCATTTTTCTATGTTCAAATTGTAATTTCTTCAGCCTTTCTTCATGTTCAAATTGTAATTTCTTCTGCATTTTTCTATGTTAAAATTGTAATTTCTTCTGCCTTTCTTCATGTTCAAATTGTAATTTCTTCTGCATTTTTCTATGTTAAAATTGTAATTTCTTCTGCCTTTCTTCATGTTCAAATTGTAATTTCTTCTGCATTTTTCTATGTTAAAATTGTAATTTCTTCTGCCTTTCTTCATGTTCAAATTGTAATTTCTTCTGCCTTTCTTCATGTTCAAATTGTAATTTCTTCTGCATTTTTCTATGTTAAAATTGTAATTTCTTCTGCCTTTCTTCATGTTCAAATTGTAATTTCTTCTGCATTTTTCTATGTTCAAATTGTAATTTCTTCAGCCTTTCTTCATGTTCAAATTGTAATTTCTTCTGCATTTTTCTATGTTAAAATTGTAATTTCTTCTGCCTTTCTTCATGTTCAAATTGTAATTTCTTCTGCATTTTTCTATGTTAAAATTGTAATTTCTTCTGCCTTTCTTCATGTTCAAATTGTAATTTCTTCTGCATTTTTCTATGTTAAAATTGTAATTTCTTCTGCCTTTCTTAATGTTCAAATTGTAATTTCTTCTGCCTTTCTTCATGTTCAAATTGTAATTTCTTCTGCATTTTTCTATGTTAAAATTGTAATTTCTTCTGCCTTTCTTCATGTTAAAATTGTAATTTCTTCTGCATTTTTCTATGTTAAAATTGTAATTTCTTCTGCCTTTCTTCATGTTAAAATTGTAATTTCTTCTGCCTTTCTTCATGTTCAAATTGTAATTTCTTCTGCATTTTTCTATGTTAAAATTGTAATTTCTTCTGCCTTTCTTCATGTTCAAATTGTAATTTCTTCTGCATTTTTCTATGTTAAAATTGTAATTTCTTCTGCCTTTCTTCATGTTAAAATTGTAATTTCTTCTGCCTTTCTTCATGTTCAAATTGTAATTTCTTCTGCATTTTTCTATGTTAAAATTGTAATTTCTTCTGCCTTTCTTCATGTTCAAATTGTAATTTCTTCTGCCTTTCTTCATGTTCAAATTGTAATTTCTTCTGCCTTTCTTCATGTTAAAATTGTAATTTCTTCTGCATTTTTCTATGTTAAAATTGTAATTTCTTCTTCATTTTTCTATGTTAAAATTGTAATTTCTTCTGCCTTTCTTCATGTTCAAATTGTAATTTCTTCTGCCTTTCTTCATGTTCAAATTGTAATTTCTTCTGCATTTTTCTATGTTAAAATTGTAATTTCTTCTGCCTTTCTTCATGTTCAAATTGTAATTTCTTCTGCATTTTTCTATGTTAAAATTGTAATTTCTTCTGCCTTTCTTCATGTTAAAATTGTAATTTCTTCTGCCTTTCTTCATGTTCAAATTGTAATTTCTTCTGCCTTTCTTCATGTTCAAATTGTAATTTCTTCTGCATTTTTCTATGTTAAAATTGTAATTTCTTCTGCATTTTTTATGTTAAAATTGTAATTTCTTCTGCCTTTCTTCATGTTCAAATTGTAATTTCTTCTGCATTTTTCTATGTTAAAATTGTAATTTCTTCTGCCTTTCTTCATGTTCAAATTGTAATTTCTTCTGCCTTTCTTCATGTTCAAATTGTAATTTCTTCTGCCTTTCTTCATGTTAAAATTGTAATTTCTTCTGCATTTTTCTATGTTAAAATTGTAATTTCTTCTGCCTTTCTTCATGTTAAAATTGTAATTTCTTCTGCCTTTCTTCATGTTCAAATTGTAATTTCTTCTGCCTTTCTTCATGTTCAAATTGTAATTTCTTCTGCCTTTCTTCATGTTAAAATTGTAATTTCTTCTGCATTTTTCTATGTTAAAATTGTAATTTCTTCTGCATTTTTCTATGTTAAAATTGTAATTTCTTCTGCATTTTTCTATGTTAAAATTGTAATTTCTTCTGCCTTTCTTCATGTTCAAATTGTAATTTCTTCTGCATTTTTCTATGTTAAAATTGTAATTTCTTCTGCCTTTCTTCATGTTCAAATTGTAATTTCTTCTGCATTTTTCTATGTTAAAATTGTAATTTCTTCTGCCTTTCTTCATGTTCAAATTGTAATTTCTTCTGCATTTTTCTATGTTAAAATTGTAATTTCTTCTGCCTTTCTTCATGTTAAAATTGTAATTTCTTCTGCCTTTCTTCATGTTCAAATTGTAATTTCTTCTGCCTTTCTTCATGTTAAAATTGTAATTTCTTCTGCATTTTTCTATGTTAAAATTGTAATTTCTTCTGCCTTTCTTCATGTTCAAATTGTAATTTCTTCTGCATTTTTCTATGTTAAAATTGTAATTTCTTCTGCCTTTCTTCATGTTCAAATTGTAATTTCTTCTGCATTTTTCTATGTTAAAATTGTAATTTCTTCTGCCTTTCTTCATGTTCAAATTGTAATTTCTTCTGCATTTTTCTATGTTAAAATTGTAATTTCTTCTGCCTTTCTTCATGTTAAAATTGTAATTTCTTCTGCCTTTCTTCATGTTCAAATTGTAATTTCTTCTGCCTTTCTTCATGTTAAAATTGTAATTTCTTCTGCATTTTTCTATGTTAAAATTGTAATTTCTTCTGCCTTTCTTCATGTTCAAATTGTAATTTCTTCTGCCTTTCTTCATGTTAAAATTGTAATTTCTTCTGCCTTTCTTCATGTTCAAATTGTAATTTCTTCTGCATTTTTCTATGTTAAAATTGTAATTTCTTCTGCCTTTCTTCATGTTCAAATTGTAATTTCTTCTGCATTTTTCTATGTTAAAATTGTAATTTCTTCTGCCTTTCTTCATGTTCAAATTGTAATTTCTTCTGCATTTTTCTATGTTAAAATTGTAATTTCTTCTGCCTTTCTTCATGTTCAAATTGTAATTTCTTCTGCCTTTCTTCATGTTAAAATTGTAATTTCTTCTGCCTTTCTTCATGTTAAAATTGTAATTTCTTCTGCCTTTCTTCATGTTCAAATTGTAATTTCTTCTGCATTTTTCTATGTTAAAATTGTAATTTCTTCTGCCTTTCTTCATGTTCAAATTGTAATTTCTTCTGCATTTTTCTATGTTAAAATTGTAATTTCTTCTGCATTTTTCTATGTTAAAATTGTAATTTCTTCTGCCTTTCTTCATGTTCAAAATGTAATTTCTTCTGCATTTTTCTTTGTTAAAATTGTAATTTCTTCTGCCTTTCTTCATGTTCAAATTGTAATTTCTTCTGCATTTTTCTATGTTAAAATTGTAATTTCTTCTGCCTTTCTTCATGTTCAAATTGTAATTTCTTCTGCCTTTCTTCATGTTCAAATTGTAATTTCTTCTGCATTTTTCTATGTTAAAATTGTAATTTCTTCTGCATTTTTCTATGTTAAAATTGTAATTTCTTCTGCCTTTCTTCATGTTCAAATTGTAATTTCTTCTGCATTTTTCTATGTTAAAATTGTAATTTCTTCTGCCTTTCTTCATGTTCAAATTGTAATCTCTTCTGCATTTTTCTATGTTAAAATTGTAATTTCTTCTGCCTTTCTTCATGTTCAAATTGTAATTTCTTCTGCATTTTTCTATGTTAAAATTGTAATTTCTTCTGCCTTTCTTCATGTTCAAATTGTAATTTCTTCTGCATTTTTCTATGTTAAAATTGTAATTTCTTCTGCCTTTCTTCATGTTCAAATTGTAATTTCTTCTGCATTTTTCTATGTTAAAATTGTAATTTCTTCTGCCTTTCTTCATGTTCAAATTGTAATTTCTTCTGCCTTTCTTCATGTTCAAATTGTAATTTCTTCTGCCTTTCTTCATGTTCAAATTGTAATTTCTTCTGCCTTTCTTCATGTTCAAATTGTAATTTCTTCTGCATTTTTCTATGTTAAAATTGTAATTTCTTCTGCCTTTCTTCATGTTCAAATTGTAATTTCTTCTGCCTTTCTTCATGTTAAAATTGTAATTTCTTCTGCCTTTCTTCATGTTCAAATTGTAATTTCTTCTGCATTTTTCTATGTTAAAATTGTAATTTCTTCTGCCTTTCTTCATGTTCAAATTGTAATTTCTTCTGCATTTTTCTATGTTAAAATTGTAATTTCTTCTGCCTTTCTTCATGTTCAAATTGTAATTTCTTCTGCATTTTTCTATGTTCAAATTGTAATTTCTTCTGCCTTTCTTCATGTTAAAATTGTAATTTCTTCTGCCTTTCTTCATGTTCAAATTGTAATTTCTTCTGCATTTTTCTATGTTAAAATTGTAATTTCTTCTGCCTTTCTTCATGTTCAAATTGTAATTTCTTCTGCATTTTTCTATGTTAAAATTGTAATTTCTTCTGCCTTTCTTCATGTTCAAATTGTAATTTCTTCTGCATTTTTCTATGTTCAAATTGTAATTTCTTCTGCCTTTCTTCATGTTCAAATTGTAATTTCTTCTGCATTTTTCTATGTTAAAATTGTAATTTCTTCTGCCTTTCTTCATGTTCAAATTGTAATTTCTTCTGCATTTTTCTATGTTAAAATTGTAATTTCTTCTGCCTTTCTTCATGTTCAAATTGTAATTTCTTCTGCATTTTTCTATGTTAAAATTGTAATTTCTTCTGCCTTTCTTCATGTTCAAATTGTAATTTCTTCTGCATTTTTCTATGTTCAAATTGTAATTTCTTCTGCCTTTCTTCATGTTAAAATTGTAATTTCTTCTGTCTTTCTTCATGTTCAAATTGTAATTTCTTCTGCATTTTTCTATGTTCAAATTGTAATTTCTTCTGCCTTTCTTCATGTTCAAATTGTAATTTCTTCTGCATTTTTCTATGTTAAAATTGTAATTTCTTCTGCCTTTCTTCATGTTCAAATTGTAATTTCTTCTGCATTTTTCTATGTTAAAATTGTAATTTCTTCTGCCTTTCTTCATGTTCAAATTGTAATTTCTTCTGCATTTTTCTATGTTAAAATTGTAATTTCTTCTGCCTTTCTTCATGTTCAAATTGTAATTTCTTCTGCATTTTTCTATGTTAAAATTGTAATTTCTTCTGCCTTTCTTCATGTTAAAATTGTAATTTCTTCTGCATTTTTCTATGTTAAAATTGTAATTTCTTCTGCCTTTCTTCATGTTCAAATTGTAATTTCTTCTGCATTTTTCTATGTTAAAATTGTAATTTCTTCTGCCTTTCTTCATGTTCAAATTGTAATTTCTTCTGCATTTTTCTATGTTAAAATTGTAATTTCTTCTGCCTTTCTTCATGTTCAAATTGTAATTTCTTCTGCATTTTTCTATGTTAAAATTGTAATTTCTTCTGCCTTTCTTCATGTTCAAATTGTAATTTCTTCTGCATTTTTCTATGTTCAAATTGTAATTTCTTCTGCCTTTCTTCATGTTAAAATTGTAATTTCTTCTGTCTTTCTTCATGTTCAAATTGTAATTTCTTCTGCATTTTTCTATGTTCAAATTGTAATTTCTTCTGCCTTTCTTCATGTTCAAATTGTAATTTCTTCTGCATTTTTCTATGTTAAAATTGTAATTTCTTCTGCCTTTCTTCATGTTCAAATTGTAATTTCTTCTGCATTTTTCTATGTTAAAATTGTAATTTCTTCTGCCTTTCTTCATGTTCAAATTGTAATTTCTTCTGCATTTTTCTATGTTAAAATTGTAATTTCTTCTGCCTTTCTTCATGTTCAAATTGTAATTTCTTCTGCATTTTTCTATGTTAAAATTGTAATTTCTTCTGCCTTTCTTCATGTTCAAATTGTAATTTCTTCTGCATTTTTCTATGTTAAAATTGTAATTTCTTCTGCCTTTCTTCATGTTCAAATTGTAATTTCTTCTGCATTTTTCTATGTTAAAATTGTAATTTCTTCTGCCTTTCTTCATGTTCAAATTGTAATTTCTTCTGCATTTTTCTATGTTAAAATTGTAATTTCTTCTGCCTTTCTTCATGTTCAAATTGTAATTTCTTCTGCATTTTTCTATGTTCAAATTGTAATTTCTTCTGCCTTTCTTCATGTTAAAATTGTAATTTCTTCTGTCTTTCTTCATGTTCAAATTGTAATTTCTTCTGCATTTTTCTATGTTCAAATTGTAATTTCTTCTGCCTTTCTTCATGTTCAAATTGTAATTTCTTCTGCATTTTTCTATGTTAAAATTGTAATTTCTTCTGCCTTTCTTCATGTTCAAATTGTAATTTCTTCTGCATTTTTCTATGTTAAAATTGTAATTTCTTCTGCCTTTCTTCATGTTCAAATTGTAATTTCTTCTGCCTTTTTCTATGTTCAAATTGTAATTTCTTCTGCCTTTCTTCATGTTCAAATTGTAATTTCTTCTGCATTTTTCTATGTTAAAATTGTAATTTCTTCTGCCTTTCTTCATGTTAAAATTGTAATTTCTTCTGCATTTTTCTATGTTAAAATTGTAATTTCTTCTGCCTTTCTTCATGTTCAAATTGTAATTTCTTCTGCATTTTTCTATGTTAAAATTGTAATTTCTTCTGCCTTTCTTCATGTTCAAATTGTAATTTCTTCTGCATTTTTCTATGTTAAAATTGTAATTTCTTCTGCCTTTCTTCATGTTCAAATTGTAATTTCTTCTGCCTTTCTTCTATGTTAAAATTGTAATTTCTTCTGCCTTTCTTCATGTTCAAATTGTAATTTCTTCTGCCTTTCTTCATGTTAAAATTGTAATTTCTTCTGCATTTTTCTATGTTAAAATTGTAATTTCTTCTGCATTTTTCTATGTTAAAATTGTAATTTCTTCTGCCTTTCTTCATGTTCAAATTGTAATTTCTTCTGCATTTTTCTATGTTAAAATTGTAATTTCTTCTGCCTTTCTTCATGTTCAAATTGTAATTTCTTCTGCATTTTTCTATGTTAAAATTGTAATTTCTTCTGCCTTTCTTCATGTTCAAATTGTAATTTCTTCTGCCTTTCTTCATGTTCAAATTGTAATTTCTTCTGCCTTTCTTCATGTTAAAATTGTAATTTCTTCTGCATTTTTCTATGTTAAAATTGTAATTTCTTCTGCCTTTCTTCATGTTAAAATTGTAATTTCTTCTGCCTTTCTTCATGTTCAAATTGTAATTTCTTCTGCCTTTCTTCATGTTCAAATTGTAATTTCTTCTGCCTTTCTTCATGTTAAAATTGTAATTTCTTCTGCATTTTTCTATGTTAAAATTGTAATTTCTTCTGCATTTTTCTATGTTAAAATTGTAATTTCTTCTGCCTTTCTTCATGTTCAAATTGTAATTTCTTCTGCATTTTTCTATGTTAAAATTGTAATTTCTTCTGCCTTTCTTCATGTTCAAATTGTAATTTCTTCTGCATTTTTCTATGTTAAAATTGTAATTTCTTCTGCCTTTCTTCATGTTAAAATTGTAATTTCTTCTGCCTTTCTTCATGTTCAAATTGTAATTTCTTCTGCCTTTCTTCATGTTAAAATTGTAATTTCTTCTGCATTTTTCTATGTTAAAATTGTAATTTCTTCTGCCTTTCTTCATGTTCAAATTGTAATTTCTTCTGCCTTTCTTCATGTTAAAATTGTAATTTCTTCTGCCTTTCTTCATGTTCAAATTGTAATTTCTTCTGCATTTTTCTATGTTAAAATTGTAATTTCTTCTGCCTTTCTTCATGTTCAAATTGTAATTTCTTCTGCATTTTTCTATGTTAAAATTGTAATTTCTTCTGCCTTTCTTCATGTTCAAATTGTAATTTCTTCTGCATTTTTCTATGTTAAAATTGTAATTTCTTCTGCCTTTCTTCATGTTCAAATTGTAATTTCTTCTGCCTTTCTTCATGTTAAAATTGTAATTTCTTCTGCCTTTCTTCATGTTCAAATTGTAATTTCTTCTGCATTTTTCTATGTTAAAATTGTAATTTCTTCTGCCTTTCTTCATGTTCAAATTGTAATTTCTTCTGCATTTTTCTATGTTAAAATTGTAATTTCTTCTGCCTTTCTTCATGTTCAAATTGTAATTTCTTCTGCCTTTCTTCATGTTCAAATTGTAATTTCTTCTGCATTTTTCTATGTTAAAATTGTAATTTCTTCTGCCTTTCTTCATGTTCAAATTGTAATTTCTTCTGCCTTTCTTCATGTTCAAATTGTAATTTCTTCTGCATTTTTCTATGTTAAAATTGTAATTTCTTCTGCATTTTTCTATGTTAAAATTGTAATTTCTTCTGCATTTTTCTATGTTAAAATTGTAATTTCTTCTGCATTTTTCTATGTTAAAATTGTAATTTCTTCTGCATTTTTCTATGTTAAAATTGTAATTTCTTCTGCATTTTTCTATGTTAAAATTGTAATTTCTTCTGCCTTTCTTCATGTTCAAATTGTAATTTCTTCTGCATTTTTCTATGTTAAAATTGTAATTTCTTCTGCCTTTCTTCATGTTCAAATTGTAATTTCTTCTGCATTTTTCTATGTTAAAATTGTAATTTCTTCTGCCTTTCTTCATGTTCAAATTGTAATTTCTTCTGCATTTTTCTATGTTAAAATTGTAATTTCTTCTGCATTTTTCTATGTTAAAATTGTAATTTCTTCTGCCTTTCTTCATGTTCAAAATGTAATTTCTTCTGCATTTTTCTTTGTTAAAATTGTAATTTCTTCTGCCTTTCTTCATGTTCAAATTGTAATTTCTTCTGCATTTTTCTATGTTAAAATTGTAATTTCTTCTGCCTTTCTTCATGTTCAAATTGTAATTTCTTCTGCATTTTTCTATGTTAAAATTGTAATTTCTTCTGCCTTTCTTCATGTTCAAATTGTAATTTCTTCTGCCTTTCTTCATGTTAAAATTGTAATTTCTTCTGCCTTTCTTCATGTTCAAATTGTAATTTCTTCTGCATTTTTCTATGTTAAAATTGTAATTTCTTCTGCCTTTCTTCATGTTCAAATTGTAATTTCTTCTGCATTTTTCTATGTTAAAATTGTAATTTCTTCTGCCTTTCTTCATGTTCAAATTGTAATTTCTTCTGCCTTTCTTCATGTTCAAATTGTAATTTCTTCTGCATTTTTCTATGTTAAAATTGTAATTTCTTCTGCCTTTCTTCATGTTCAAATTGTAATTTCTTCTGCCTTTCTTCATGTTCAAATTGTAATTTCTTCTGCATTTTTCTATGTTAAAATTGTAATTTCTTCTGCATTTTTCTATGTTAAAATTGTAATTTCTTCTGCATTTTTCTATGTTAAAATTGTAATTTCTTCTGCATTTTTCTATGTTAAAATTGTAATTTCTTCTGCATTTTTCTATGTTAAAATTGTAATTTCTTCTGCATTTTTCTATGTTAAAATTGTAATTTCTTCTGCCTTTCTTCATGTTCAAATTGTAATTTCTTCTGCATTTTTCTATGTTAAAATTGTAATTTCTTCTGCCTTTCTTCATGTTCAAATTGTAATTTCTTCTGCATTTTTCTATGTTAAAATTGTAATTTCTTCTGCCTTTCTTCATGTTCAAATTGTAATTTCTTCTGCATTTTTCTATGTTAAAATTGTAATTTCTTCTGCATTTTTCTATGTTAAAATTGTAATTTCTTCTGCCTTTCTTCATGTTCAAAATGTAATTTCTTCTGCATTTTTCTTTGTTAAAATTGTAATTTCTTCTGCCTTTCTTCATGTTCAAATTGTAATTTCTTCTGCATTTTTCTATGTTAAAATTGTAATTTCTTCTGCCTTTCTTCATGTTCAAATTGTAATTTCTTCTGCCTTTCTTCATGTTCAAATTGTAATTTCTTCTGCCTTTCTTCATGTTAAAATTGTAATTTCTTCTGCATTTTTCTATGTTAAAATTGTAATTTCTTCTGCATTTTTCTATGTTAAAATTGTAATTTCTTCTGCCTTTCTTCATGTTCAAATTGTAATTTCTTCTGCATTTTTCTATGTTAAAATTGTAATTTCTTCTGCCTTTCTTCATGTTCAAATTGTAATTTCTTCTGCATTTTTCTATGTTAAAATTGTAATTTCTTCTGCCTTTCTTCATGTTCAAATTGTAATTTCTTCTGCATTTTTCTATGTTAAAATTGTAATTTCTTCTGCCTTTCTTCATGTTCAAATTGTAATTTCTTCTGCATTTTTCTATGTTAAAATTGTAATTTCTTCTGCCTTTCTTCATGTTCAAATTGTAATTTCTTCTGCATTTTTCTATGTTAAAATTGTAATTTCTTCTGCCTTTCTTCATGTTCAAATTGTAATTTCTTCTGCATTTTTCTATGTTCAAATTGTAATTTCTTCTGCCTTTCTTCATGTTCAAATTGTAATTTCTTCTGCCTTTCTTCATGTTCAAATTGTAATTTCTTCTGCCTTTCTTCATGTTCAAATTGTAATTTCTTCTGCATTTTTCTATGTTAAAATTGTAATTTCTTCTGCATTTTTCTATGTTAAAATTGTAATTTCTTCTGCCTTTCTTCATGTTCAAATTGTAATTTCTTCTGCATTTTTCTATGTTAAAATTGTAATTTCTTCTGCCTTTCTTCATGTTCAAATTGTAATTTCTTCTGCATTTTTCTTTGTTAAAATTGTAATTTCTTCTGCCTTTCTTCATGTTCAAATTGTAATTTCTTCTGCATTTTTCTATGTTCAAATTGTAATTTCTTCTGCCTTTCTTCATGTTCAAATTGTAATTTCTTCTGCCTTTCGTCATGTTCAAATTGTAATTTCTTCTGCCTTTCTTCATGTTCAAATTGTAATTTCTTCTGCATTTTTCTATGTTAAAATTGTAATTTCTTCTGCATTTTTCTATGTTAAAATTGTAATTTCTTCTGCCTTTCTTCATGTTCAAATTGTAATTTCTTCTGCATTTTTCTATGTTAAAATTGTAATTTCTTCTGCCTTTCTTCATGTTCAAATTGTAATTTCTTCTGCATTTTTCTTTGTTAAAATTGTAATTTCTTCTGCCTTTCTTCATGTTCAAATTGTAATTTCTTCTGCATTTTTCTATGTTAAAATTGTAATTTCTTCTGCCTTTCTTCATGTTCAAATTGTAATTTCTTCTGCCTTTCTTCATGTTCAAATTGTAATTTCTTCTGCCTTTCTTCATGTTAAAATTGTAATTTCTTCTGCATTTTTCTATGTTAAAATTGTAATTTCTTCTGCATTTTTCTATGTTAAAATTGTAATTTCTTCTGCCTTTCTTCATGTTCAAATTGTAATTTCTTCTGCATTTTTCTATGTTAAAATTGTAATTTCTTCTGCCTTTCTTCATGTTCAAATTGTAATTTCTTCTGCCTTTCTTCATGTTCAAATTGTAATTTCTTCTGCCTTTCTTCATGTTCAAATTGTAATTTCTTCTGCCTTTCTTCATGTTCAAATTGTAATTTCTTCTGCATTTTTCTATGTTAAAATTGTAATTTCTTCTGCCTTTCTTCATGTTCAAATTGTAATTTCTTCTGCATTTTTCTATGTTAAAATTGTAATTTCTTCTGCCTTTCTTCATGTTCAAATTGTAGTTTCTTCTGCCTTTCTTCATGTTAAAATTGTAATTTCTTCTGCCTTTCTTCATGTTCAAATTGTAATTTCTTCTGCATTTTTCTATGTTAAAATTGTAATTTCTTCTGCCTTTCTTCATGTTCAAATTGTAATTTCTTCTGCATTTTTCTATGTTAAAATTGTAATTTCTTCTGCCTTTCTTCATGTTCAAATTGTAATTTCTTCTGCATTTTTCTATGTTCAAATTGTAATTTCTTCTGCCTTTCTTCATGTTCAAATTGTAATTTCTTCTGCATTTTTCTATGTTAAAATTGTAATTTCTTCTGCCTTTCTTCATGTTCAAATTGTAATTTCTTCTGCATTTTTCTATGTTAAAATTGTAATTTCTTCTGCCTTTCTTCATGTTCAAATTGTAATTTCTTCTGCATTTTTCTATGTTAAAATTGTAATTTCTTCTGCCTTTCTTCATGTTCAAATTGTAATTTCTTCTGCCTTTCTTCATGTTAAAATTGTAATTTCTTCTGCCTTTCTTCATGTTCAAATTGTAATTTCTTCTGCCTTTCTTCATGTTAAAATTGTAATTTCTTCTGCATTTTTCTATGTTAAAATTGTAATTTCTTCTGCATTTTTCTATGTTAAAATTGTAATTTCTTCTGCCTTTCTTCATGTTCAAATTGTAATTTCTTCTGCATTTTTCTATGTTAAAATTGTAATTTCTTCTGCCTTTCTTCATGTTCAAATTGTAATTTCTTCTGCATTTTTCTATGTTAAAATTGTAATTTCTTCTGCCTTTCTTCATGTTCAAATTGTAATTTCTTCTGCCTTTCTTCATGTTAAAATTGTAATTTCTTCTGCCTTTCTTCATGTTAAAATTGTAATTTCTTCTGCATTTTTCTATGTTAAAATTGTAATTTCTTCTGCCTTTCTTCATGTTAAAATTGTAATTTCTTCTGCCTTTCTTCATGTTCAAATTGTAATTTCTTCTGCCTTTCTTCATGTTCAAATTGTAATTTCTTCTGCCTTTCTTCATGTTAAAATTGTAATTTCTTCTGCATTTTTCTATGTTAAAATTGTAATTTCTTCTGCATTTTTCTATGTTAAAATTGTAATTTCTTCTGCCTTTCTTCATGTTCAAATTGTAATTTCTTCTGCATTTTTCTATGTTAAAATTGTAATTTCTTCTGCCTTTCTTCATGTTCAAATTGTAATTTCTTCTGCATTTTTCTATGTTAAAATTGTAATTTCTTCTGCCTTTCTTCATGTTAAAATTGTAATTTCTTCTGCCTTTCTTCATGTTCAAATTGTAATTTCTTCTGCATTTTTCTATGTTAAAATTGTAATTTCTTCTGCCTTTCTTCATGTTCAAATTGTAATTTCTTCTGCCTTTCTTCATGTTAAAATTGTAATTTCTTCTGCCTTTCTTCATGTTCAAATTGTAATTTCTTCTGCATTTTTCTATGTTAAAATTGTAATTTCTTCTGCCTTTCTTCATGTTCAAATTGTAATTTCTTCTGCATTTTTCTATGTTAAAATTGTAATTTCTTCTGCCTTTCTTCATGTTCAAATTGTAATTTCTTCTGCATTTTTCTATGTTAAAATTGTAATTTCTTCTGCCTTTCTTCATGTTCAAATTGTAATTTCTTCTGCCTTTCTTCTATGTTAAAATTGTAATTTCTTCTGCCTTTCTTCATGTTCAAATTGTAATTTCTTCTGCATTTTTCTATGTTAAAATTGTAATTTCTTCTGCCTTTCTTCATGTTCAAATTGTAATTTCTTCTGCATTTTTCTATGTTAAAATTGTAATTTCTTCTGCCTTTCTTCATGTTCAAATTGTAATTTCTTCTGCCTTTCTTCATGTTCAAATTGTAATTTCTTCTGCATTTTTCTATGTTAAAATTGTAATTTCTTCTGCCTTTCTTCATGTTCAAATTGTAATTTCTTCTGCCTTTCTTCATGTTAAAATTGTAATTTCTTCTGCCTTTCTTCATGTTCAAATTGTAATTTCTTCTGCATTTTTCTATGTTAAAATTGTAATTTCTTCTGCCTTTCTTCATGTTCAAATTGTAATTTCTTCTGCATTTTTCTATGTTAAAATTGTAATTTCTTCTGCCTTTCTTCATGTTCAAATTGTAATTTCTTCTGCATTTTTCTATGTTAAAATTGTAATTTCTTCTGCATTTTTCTATGTTAAAATTGTAATTTCTTCTGCCTTTCTTCATGTTCAAAATTGTAATTTCTTCTGCATTTTTCTTTGTTAAAATTGTAATTTCTTCTGCCTTTCTTCATGTTCAAATTGTAATTTCTTCTGCATTTTTCTATGTTCAAATTGTAATTTCTTCTGCCTTTCTTCATGTTCAAATTGTAATTTCTTCTGCCTTTCTTCATGTTCAAATTGTAATTTCTTCTGCCTTTCTTCATGTTAAAATTGTAATTTCTTCTGCATTTTTTTTCTATGTTAAAATTGTAATTTCTTCTGCATTTTTCTATGTTAAAATTGTAATTTCTTCTGCCTTTCTTCATGTTCAAATTGTAATTTCTTCTGCATTTTTCTATGTTAAAATTGTAATTTCTTCTGCCTTTCTTCATGTTCAAATTGTAATTTCTTCTGCATTTTTCTATGTTAAAATTGTAATTTCTTCTGCCTTTCTTCATGTTCAAATTGTAATCTCTTCTGCATTTTTCTATGTTAAAATTGTAATTTCTTCTGCCTTTCTTCATGTTCAAATTGTAATTTCTTCTGCATTTTTCTATGTTAAAATTGTAATTTCTTCTGCCTTTCTTCATGTTCAAATTGTAATTTCTTCTGCATTTTTCTATGTTAAAATTGTAATTTCTTCTGCCTTTCTTCATGTTCAAATTGTAATTTCTTCTGCATTTTTCTATGTTAAAATTGTAATTTCTTCTGCCTTTCTTCATGTTCAAATTGTAATTTCTTCTGCATTTTTCTATGTTAAAATTGTAATTTCTTCTGCCTTTCTTCATGTTCAAATTGTAATTTCTTCTGCATTTTTCTATGTTAAAATTGTAATTTCTTCTGCCTTTCTTCATGTTCAAATTGTAATTTCTTCTGCATTTTTCTATGTTAAAATTGTAATTTCTTCTGCCTTTCTTCATGTTCAAATTGTAATTTCTTCTGCATTTTTCTATGTTAAAATTGTAATTTCTTCTGCCTTTCTTCATGTTCAAATTGTAATTTCTTCTGCATTTTTCTATGTTAAAATTGTAATTTCTTCTGCCTTTCTTCATGTTCAAATTGTAATTTCTTCTGCCTTTCTTCATGTTCAAATTGTAATTTCTTCTGCCTTTCTTCATGTTCAAATTGTAATTTCTTCTGCCTTTCTTCATGTTCAAATTGTAATTTCTTCTGCATTTTTCTATGTTAAAATTGTAATTTCTTCTGCCTTTCTTCATGTTCAAATTGTAATTTCTTCTGCATTTTTCTATGTTAAAATTGTAATTTCTTCTGCCTTTCTTCATGTTCAAATTGTAATTTCTTCTGCATTTTTCTATGTTCAAATTGTAATTTCTTCTGCCTTTCTTCATGTTCAAATTGTAATTTCTTCTGCATTTTTCTATGTTAAAATTGTAATTTCTTCTGCCTTTCTTCATGTTCAAATTGTAATTTCTTCTGCATTTTTCTATGTTAAAATTGTAATTTCTTCTGCCTTTCTTCATGTTCAAATTGTAATTTCTTCTGCATTTTTCTATGTTAAAATTGTAATTTCTTCTGCCTTTCTTCATGTTCAAATTGTAATTTCTTCTGCATTTTTCTATGTTAAAATTGTAATTTCTTCTGCCTTTCTTCATGTTAAAATTGTAATTTCTTCTGCCTTTCTTCATGTTCAAATTGTAATTTCTTCTGCCTTTCTTCATGTTAAAATTGTAATTTCTTCTGCCTTTCTTCATGTTCAAATTGTAATTTCTTCTGCATTTTTCTATGTTAAAATTGTAATTTCTTCTGCCTTTCTTCATGTTCAAATTGTAATTTCTTCTGCATTTTTCTATGTTAAAATTGTAATTTCTTCTGCCTTTCTTCATGTTCAAATTGTAATTTCTTCTGCATTTTTCTATGTTCAAATTGTAATTTCTTCTGCCTTTCTTCATGTTCAAATTGTAATTTCTTCTGCATTTTTCTATGTTAAAATTGTAATTTCTTCTGCCTTTCTTCATGTTCAAATTGTAATTTCTTCTGCATTTTTCTATGTTAAAATTGTAATTTCTTCTGCCTTTCTTCATGTTCAAATTGTAATTTCTTCTGCATTTTTCTATGTTAAAATTGTAATTTCTTCTGCCTTTCTTCATGTTCAAATTGTAATTTCTTCTGCCTTTCTTCATGTTCAAATTGTAATTTCTTCTGCATTTTTCTATGTTAAAATTGTAATTTCTTCTGCCTTTCTTCATGTTCAAATTGTAATTTCTTCTGCATTTTTCTATGTTAAAATTGTAATTTCTTCTGCCTTTCTTCATGTTAAAATTGTAATTTCTTCTGCATTTCTTCATGTTCAAATTGTAATTTCTTCTGCATTTTTCTATGTTAAAATTGTAATTTCTTCTGCCTTTCTTCATGTTAAAATTGTAATTTCTTCTGCATTTCTTCATGTTCAAATTGTAATTTCTTCTGCATTTTTCTATGTTCAAATTGTAATTTCTTCTGCCTTTCTTCATGTTCAAATTGTAATTTCTTCTGCATTTTTCTATGTTAAAATTGTAATTTCTTCTGCCTTTCTTCATGTTCAAATTGTAATTTCTTCTGCATTTTTCTATGTTAAAATTGTAATTTCTTCTGCCTTTCTTCATGTTCAAATTGTAATTTCTTCTGCCTTTCTTCATGTTCAAATTGTAATTTCTTCTGCATTTTTCTATGTTAAAATTGTAATTTCTTCTGCCTTTCTTCATGTTCAAATTGTAATTTCTTCTGCATTTTTCTATGTTAAAATTGTAATTTCTTCTGCCTTTCTTCATGTTAAAATTGTAATTTCTTCTGCATTTCTTCATGTTCAAATTGTAATTTCTTCTGCATTTTTCTATGTTAAAATTGTAATTTCTTCTGCCTTTCTTCATGTTAAAATTGTAATTTCTTCTGCATTTCTTCATGTTCAAATTGTAATTTCTTCTGCATTTTTCTATGTTCAAATTGTAATTTCTTCTGCCTTTCTTCATGTTCAAATTGTAATTTCTTCTGCATTTTTCTATGTTAAAATTGTAATTTCTTCTGCCTTTCTTCATGTTCAAATTGTAATTTCTTCTGCATTTTTCTATGTTAAAATTGTAATTTCTTCTGCCTTTCTTCATGTTCAAATTGTAATTTCTTCTGCATTTTTCTATGTTAAAATTGTAATTTCTTCTGCCTTTCTTCATGTTCAAATTGTAATTTCTTCTGCCTTTCTTCATGTTCAAATTGTAATTTCTTCTGCATTTTTCTATGTTAAAATTGTAATTTCTTCTGCCTTTCTTCATGTTCAAATTGTAATTTCTTCTGCATTTTTCTATGTTAAAATTGTAATTTCTTCTGCCTTTCTTCATGTTAAAATTGTAATTTCTTCTGCATTTCTTCATGTTCAAATTGTAATTTCTTCTGCCTTTCTTCATGTTCAAATTGTAATTTCTTCTGCATTTTTCTATGTTCAAATTGTAATTTCTTCTGCCTTTCTTCATGTTAAAATTGTAATTTCTTCTGCCTTTCTTCATGTTCAAATTGTAATTTCTTCTGCATTTTTCTATGTTCAAATTGTAATTTCTTCTGCCTTTCTTCATGTTCAAATTGTAATTTCTTCTGCATTTTTCTATGTTAAAATTGTAATTACTTCTGCCTTTCTTCATGTTAAAATTGTAATTTCTTCTGCATTTTTCTATGTTAAAATTGTAATTTCTTCTGCCTTTCTTCATGTTCAAATTGTAATTTCTTCTGCATTTTTCTATGTTAAAATTGTAATTTCTTCTGCCTTTCTTCATGTTAAAATTGTAATTTCTTCTGCATTTTTCTATGTTAAAATTGTAATTTCTTCTGCCTTTCTTCATGTTCAAATTGTAATTTCTTCTGCATTTTTCTATGTTAAAATTGTAATTTCTTCTGCCTTTCTTCATGTTAAAATTGTAATTTCTTCTGCATTTTTCTATGTTAAAATTGTAATTTCTTCTGCCTTTCTTCATGTTCAAATTGTAATTTCTTCTGCATTTTTCTATGTTAAAATTGTAATTTCTTCTGCCTTTCTTCATGTTCAAATTGTAATTTCTTCTGCATTTTTCTATGTTAAAATTGTAATTTCTTCTGCCTTTCTTCATGTTCAAATTGTAATTTCTTCTGCCTTTCTTCATGTTAAAATTGTAATTTCTTCTGCCTTTCTTCATGTTCAAATTGTAATTTCTTCTGCCTTTCTTCATGTTAAAATTGTAATTTCTTCTGCATTTTTCTATGTTAAAATTGTAATTTCTTCTGCATTTTTCTATGTTAAAATTGTAATTTCTTCTGCCTTTCTTCATGTTCAAATTGTAATTTCTTCTGCATTTTTCTATGTTAAAATTGTAATTTCTTCTGCCTTTCTTCATGTTCAAATTGTAATTTCTTCTGCATTTTTCTATGTTAAAATTGTAATTTCTTCTGCCTTTCTTCATGTTCAAATTGTAATTTCTTCTGCCTTTCTTCATGTTCAAATTGTAATTTCTTCTGCCTTTCTTCATGTTAAAATTGTAATTTCTTCTGCATTTTTCTATGTTAAAATTGTAATTTCTTCTGCCTTTCTTCATGTTAAAATTGTAATTTCTTCTGCCTTTCTTCATGTTCAAATTGTAATTTCTTCTGCCTTTCTTCATGTTCAAATTGTAATTTCTTCTGCCTTTCTTCATGTTAAAATTGTAATTTCTTCTGCATTTTTCTATGTTAAAATTGTAATTTCTTCTGCATTTTTCTATGTTAAAATTGTAATTTCTTCTGCCTTTCTTCATGTTCAAATTGTAATTTCTTCTGCATTTTTCTATGTTAAAATTGTAATTTCTTCTGCCTTTCTTCATGTTCAAATTGTAATTTCTTCTGCATTTTTCTATGTTAAAATTGTAATTTCTTCTGCCTTTCTTCATGTTAAAATTGTAATTTCTTCTGCCTTTCTTCATGTTCAAATTGTAATTTCTTCTGCCTTTCTTCATGTTAAAATTGTAATATCTTCTGCATTTTTCTATGTTAAAATTGTAATTTCTTCTGCCTTTCTTCATGTTCAAATTGTAATTTCTTCTGCCTTTCTTCATGTTAAAATTGTAATTTCTTCTGCCTTTCTTCATGTTCAAATTGTAATTTCTTCTGCATTTTTCTATGTTAAAATTGTAATTTCTTCTGCCTTTCTTCATGTTCAAATTGTAATTTCTTCTGCATTTTTCTATGTTAAAATTGTAATTTCTTCTGCCTTTCTTCATGTTCAAATTGTAATTTCTTCTGCATTTTTCTGTGTTAAAATTGTAATTTCTTCTGCCTTTCTTCATGTTCAAATTGTAATTTCTTCTGCCTTTCTTCATGTTAAAATTGTAATTTCTTCTGCCTTTCTTCATGTTCAAATTGTAATTTCTTCTGCATTTTTCTATGTTAAAATTGTAATTTCTTCTGCCTTTCTTCATGTTCAAATTGTAATTTCTTCTGCATTTTTCTATGTTAAAATTGTAATTTCTTCTGCCTTTCTTCATGTTCAAATTGTAATTTCTTCTGCATTTTTCTATGTTAAAATTGTAATTTCTTCTGCCTTTCTTCATGTTCAAAATGTAATTTCTTCTGCCTTTCTTCATGTTAAAATTGTAATTTCTTCTGCCTTTCTTCATGTTAAAATTGTAATTTCTTCTGCCTTTCTTCATGTTAAAATTGTAATTTCTTCTGCATTTTTCTTTGTTAAAATTGTAATTTCTTCTGCCTTTCTTCATGTTAAAATTGTAATTTCTTCTGCCTTTCTTCATGTTCAAATTGTAATTTCTTCTGCCTTTCTTCATGTTAAAATTGTAATTTCTTCTGCATTTTTCTATGTTAAAATTGTAATTTCTTCTGCCTTTCTTCATGTTAAAATTGTAATTTCTTCTGCATTTTTCTTTGTTAAAATTGTAATTTCTTCTGCCTTTCTTCATGTTAAAATTGTAATTTCTTCTGCCTTTCTTCATGTTCAAATTGTAATTTCTTCTGCCTTTCTTCATGTTAAAATTGTAATATCTTCTGCATTTTTCTATGTTAAAATTGTAATTTCTTCTGCCTTTCTTCATGTTAAAATTGTAATTTCTTCTGCCTTTCTTCATGTTAAAATTGTAATTTCTTCTGCCTTTCTTCATGTTCAAATTGTAATTTCTTCTGCATTTTTCTATGTTAAAATTGTAATTTCTTCTGCCTTTCTTCATGTTCAAATTGTAATTTCTTCTGCATTTTTCTATGTTAAAATTGTAATTTCTTCTGCCTTTCTTCATGTTCAAATTGTAATTTCTTCTGCATTTTTCTGTGTTAAAATTGTAATTTCTTCTGCCTTTCTTCATGTTCAAATTGTAATTTCTTCTGCCTTTCTTCATGTTAAAATTGTAATTTCTTCTGCCTTTCTTCATGTTCAAATTGTAATTTCTTCTGCATTTTTCTATGTTAAAATTGTAATTTCTTCTGCCTTTCTTCATGTTCAAATTGTAATTTCTTCTGCATTTTTCTATGTTAAAATTGTAATTTCTTCTGCCTTTCTTCATGTTCAAATTGTAATTTCTTCTGCATTTTTCTATGTTAAAATTGTAATTTCTTCTGCCTTTCTTCATGTTCAAAATGTAATTTCTTCTGCCTTTCTTCATGTTCAAATTGTAATTTCTTCTGCCTTTCTTCATGTTAAAATTGTAATTTCTTCTGCCTTTCTTCATGTTAAAATTGTAATTTCTTCTGCATTTTTCTTTGTTAAAATTGTAATTTCTTCTGCCTTTCTTCATGTTCAAATTGTAATTTCTTCTGCATTTTTCTATGTTAAAATTGTAATTTCTTCTGCCTTTCTTCATGTTCAAATTGTAATTTCTTCTGCATTTTTCTATGTTAAAATTGTAATTTCTTCTGCATTTTTCTATGTTAAAATTGTAATTTCTTCTGCCTTTCTTCATGTTCAAATTGTAATTTCTTCTGCATTTTTCTATGTTAAAATTGTAATTTCTTCTGCATTTTTCTATGTTAAAATTGTAATTTCTTCTGCCTTTCTTCATGTTCAAATTGTAATTTCTTCTGCATTTTTCTTTGTTAAAATTGTAATTTCTTCTGCCTTTCTTCATGTTCAAAATGTAATTTCTTCTGCATTTTTCTTTGTTAAAATTGTAATTTCTTCTGCCTTTCTTCATGTTCAAATTGTAATTTCTTCTGCATTTTTCTATGTTAAAATTGTAATTTCTTCTGCCTTTCTTCATGTTCAAATTGTAATTTCTTCTGCATTTTTCTATGTTAAAATTGTAATTTCTTCTGCCTTTCTTCATGTTCAAATTGTAATTTCTTCTGCATTTTTCTATGTTAAAATTGTAATTTCTTCTGCCTTTCTTCATGTTCAAATTGTAATTTCTTCTGCATTTTTCTATGTTAAAATTGTAATTTCTTCTGCCTTTCTTCATGTTCAAATTGTAATTTCTTCTGCCTTTCTTCATGTTAAAATTGTAATTTCTTCTGCCTTTCTTCATGTTCAAATTGTAATTTCTTCTGCCTTTCTTCATGTTCAAATTGTAATTTCTTCTGCATTTTTCTATGTTAAAATTGTAATTTCTTCTGCCTTTCTTCATGTTCAAATTGTAATTTCTTCTGCATTTTTCTATGTTAAAATTGTAATTTCTTCTGCCTTTCTTCATGTTCAAATTGTAATTTCTTCTGCATTTTTCTATGTTAAAATTGTAATTTCTTCTGCCTTTCTTCATGTTGAAATTGTAATTTCTTCTGCATTTTTCTATGTTCAAATTGTAATTTCTTCTGCCTTTCTTCATGTTCAAATTGTAATTTCTTCTGCATTTTTCTATGTTAAAATTGTAATTTCTTCTGCCTTTCTTCATGTTCAAATTGTAATTTCTTCTGCATTTTTCTATGTTCAAATTGTAATTTCTTCTGCATTTTTCTATGTTAAAATTGTAATTTCTTCTGCCTTTCTTCATGTTCAAATTGTAATTTCTTCTGCCTTTCTTCATGTTAAAATTGTAATTTCTTCTGCCTTTCTTCATGTTCAAATTGTAATTTCTTCTGCATTTTTCTATGTTAAAATTGTAATTTCTTCTGCCTTTCTTCATGTTCAAATTGTAATTTCTTCTGCATTTTTCTATGTTAAAATTGTAATTTCTTCTGCCTTTCTTCATGTTCAAATTGTAATTTCTTCTGCATTTTTCTATGTTAAAATTGTAATTTCTTCTGCCTTTCTTCATGTTCAAATTGTAATTTCTTCTGCATTTTTCTATGTTCAAATTGTAATTTCTTCTGCCTTTCTTCATGTTAAAATTGTAATTTCTTCTGCCTTTCTTCATGTTCAAATTGTAATTTCTTCTGCCTTTCTTCATGTTCAAATTGTAATTTCTTCTGCCTTTCTTCATGTTCAAATTGTAATTTCTTCTGCCTTTCTTCATGTTCAAATTGTAATTTCTTCTGCCTTTCTTCATGTTCAAATTGTAATTTCTTCTGCATTTTTCTATGTTCAAATTGTAATTTCTTCTGCCTTTCTTCATGTTCAAATTGTAATTTCTTCTGCATTTTTCTATGTTAAAATTGTAATTTCTTCTGCCTTTCTTCATGTTCAAATTGTAATTTCTTCTGCATTTTTCTATGTTCAAATTGTAATTTCTTCTGCCTTTCTTCATGTTAAAATTGTAATTTCTTCTGCCTTTCTTCATGTTCAAATTGTAATTTCTTCTGCCTTTCTTCATGTTCAAATTGTAATTTCTTCTGCCTTTCTTCATGTTCAAATTGTAATTTCTTCTGCATTTTTCTATGTTAAAATTGTAATTTCTTCTGCCTTTCTTCATGTTCAAATTGTAATTTCTTCTGCATTTTTCTATGTTAAAATTGTAATTTCTTCTGCCTTTCTTCATGTTCAAATTGTAATTTCTTCTGCATTTTTCTATGTTCAAATTGTAATTTCTTCTGCCTTTCTTCATGTTAAAATTGTAATTTCTTCTGCCTTTCTTCATGTTAAAATTGTAATTTCTTCTGCCTTTCTTCATGTTCAAATTGTAATTTCTTCTGCCTTTCTTCATGTTCAAATTGTAATTTCTTCTGCATTTTTCTATGTTAAAATTGTAATTTCTTCTGCCTTTCTTCATGTTCAAATTGTAATTTCTTCTGCATTTTTCTATGTTAAAATTGTAATTTCTTCTGCCTTTCTTCATGTTCAAATTGTAATTTCTTCTGCATTTTTCTATGTTCAAATTGTAATTTCTTCTGCCTTTCTTCATGTTCAAATTGTAATTTCTTCTGCATTTTTCTATGTTAAAATTGGAATTTCTTCTGCCTTTCTTCATGTTCAAATTGTAATTTCTTCTGCATTTTTCTATGTTAAAATTGTAATTTCTTCTGCCTTTCTTCATGTTCAAATTGTAATAGCTTCTGCATTTTTCTATGTTCAAATTGTAATTTCTTCTGCATTTTTCTATGTTAAAATTGTAATTTCTTCTGCCTTTCTTCATGTTCAAATTGTAATTTCTTCTGCCTTTCTTCATGTTAAAATTGTAATTTCTTCTGCCTTTCTTCATGTTCAAATTGTAATTTCTTCTGCATTTTTCTATGTTAAAATTGTAATTTCTTCTGCCTTTCTTCATGTTCAAATTGTAATTTCTTCTGCCTTTCTTCATGTTCAAATTGTAATTTCTTCTGCATTTTTCTATGTTAAAATTGTAATTTCTTCTGCCTTTCTTCATGTTCAAATTGTAATTTCTTCTGCATTTTTCTATGTTAAAATTGTAATTTCTTCTGCCTTTCTTCATGTTCAAATTGTAATTTCTTCTGCATTTTTCTATGTTAAAATTGTAATTTCTTCTGCCTTTCTTCATGTTAAAATTGTAATTTCTTCTGCATTTTTCTATGTTAAAATTGTAATTTCTTCTGCCTTTCTTCATGTTCAAATTGTAATTTCTTCTGCATTTTTCTATGTTCAAATTGTAATTTCTTCTGCATTTTTCTATGTTAAAATTGTAATTTCTTCTGCCTTTCTTCATGTTCAAATTGTAATTTCTTCTGCCTTTCTTCATGTTCAAATTGTAATTTCTTCTGCATTTTTCTATGTTAAAATTGTAATTTCTTCTGCCTTTCTTCATGTTCAAATTGTAATTTCTTCTGCATTTTTCTATGTTAAAATTGTAATTTCTTCTGCCTTTCTTCATGTTAAAATTGTAATTTCTTCTGCATTTCTTCATGTTCAAATTGTAATTTCTTCTGCATTTTTCTATGTTCAAATTGTAATTTCTTCTGCCTTTCTTCATGTTCAAATTGTAATTTCTTCTGCATTTTTCTATGTTAAAATTGTAATTTCTTCTGCCTTTCTTCATGTTCAAATTGTAATTTCTTCTGCATTTTTCTATGTTAAAATTGTAATTTCTTCTGCCTTTCTTCATGTTCAAATTGTAATTTCTTCTGCCTTTCTTCATGTTCAAATTGTAATTTCTTCTGCATTTTTCTATGTTAAAATTGTAATTTCTTCTGCCTTTCTTCATGTTCAAATTGTAATTTCTTCTGCATTTTTCTATGTTAAAATTGTAATTTCTTCTGCCTTTCTTCATGTTAAAATTGTAATTTCTTCTGCATTTCTTCATGTTCAAATTGTAATTTCTTCTGCATTTTTCTATGTTAAAATTGTAATTTCTTCTGCCTTTCTTCATGTTAAAATTGTAATTTCTTCTGCATTTCTTCATGTTCAAATTGTAATTTCTTCTGCATTTTTCTATGTTCAAATTGTAATTTCTTCTGCCTTTCTTCATGTTCAAATTGTAATTTCTTCTGCATTTTTCTATGTTAAAATTGTAATTTCTTCTGCCTTTCTTCATGTTCAAATTGTAATTTCTTCTGCATTTTTCTATGTTAAAATTGTAATTTCTTCTGCCTTTCTTCATGTTCAAATTGTAATTTCTTCTGCATTTTTCTATGTTAAAATTGTAATTTCTTCTGCCTTTCTTCATGTTCAAATTGTAATTTCTTCTGCCTTTCTTCATGTTCAAATTGTAATTTCTTCTGCATTTTTCTATGTTAAAATTGTAATTTCTTCTGCCTTTCTTCATGTTCAAATTGTAATTTCTTCTGCATTTTTCTATGTTAAAATTGTAATTTCTTCTGCCTTTCTTCATGTTAAAATTGTAATTTCTTCTGCATTTCTTCATGTTCAAATTGTAATTTCTTCTGCCTTTCTTCATGTTCAAATTGTAATTTCTTCTGCATTTTTCTATGTTCAAATTGTAATTTCTTCTGCCTTTCTTCATGTTAAAATTGTAATTTCTTCTGCCTTTCTTCATGTTCAAATTGTAATTTCTTCTGCATTTTTCTATGTTCAAATTGTAATTTCTTCTGCCTTTCTTCATGTTCAAATTGTAATTTCTTCTGCATTTTTCTATGTTAAAATTGTAATTACTTCTGCCTTTCTTCATGTTAAAATTGTAATTTCTTCTGCATTTTTCTATGTTAAAATTGTAATTTCTTCTGCCTTTCTTCATGTTCAAATTGTAATTTCTTCTGCATTTTTCTATGTTAAAATTGTAATTTCTTCTGCCTTTCTTCATGTTAAAATTGTAATTTCTTCTGCATTTTTCTATGTTAAAATTGTAATTTCTTCTGCCTTTCTTCATGTTCAAATTGTAATTTCTTCTGCATTTTTCTATGTTAAAATTGTAATTTCTTCTGCCTTTCTTCATGTTAAAATTGTAATTTCTTCTGCATTTTTCTATGTTAAAATTGTAATTTCTTCTGCCTTTCTTCATGTTCAAATTGTAATTTCTTCTGCATTTTTCTATGTTAAAATTGTAATTTCTTCTGCCTTTCTTCATGTTCAAATTGTAATTTCTTCTGCATTTTTCTATGTTAAAATTGTAATTTCTTCTGCCTTTCTTCATGTTCAAATTGTAATTTCTTCTGCCTTTCTTCATGTTAAAATTGTAATTTCTTCTGCCTTTCTTCATGTTCAAATTGTAATTTCTTCTGCCTTTCTTCATGTTAAAATTGTAATTTCTTCTGCATTTTTCTATGTTAAAATTGTAATTTCTTCTGCATTTTTCTATGTTAAAATTGTAATTTCTTCTGCCTTTCTTCATGTTCAAATTGTAATTTCTTCTGCATTTTTCTATGTTAAAATTGTAATTTCTTCTGCCTTTCTTCATGTTCAAATTGTAATTTCTTCTGCATTTTTCTATGTTAAAATTGTAATTTCTTCTGCCTTTCTTCATGTTCAAATTGTAATTTCTTCTGCCTTTCTTCATGTTCAAATTGTAATTTCTTCTGCCTTTCTTCATGTTAAAATTGTAATTTCTTCTGCATTTTTCTATGTTAAAATTGTAATTTCTTCTGCCTTTCTTCATGTTAAAATTGTAATTTCTTCTGCCTTTCTTCATGTTCAAATTGTAATTTCTTCTGCCTTTCTTCATGTTCAAATTGTAATTTCTTCTGCCTTTCTTCATGTTAAAATTGTAATTTCTTCTGCATTTTTCTATGTTAAAATTGTAATTTCTTCTGCATTTTTCTATGTTAAAATTGTAATTTCTTCTGCCTTTCTTCATGTTCAAATTGTAATTTCTTCTGCATTTTTCTATGTTAAAATTGTAATTTCTTCTGCCTTTCTTCATGTTCAAATTGTAATTTCTTCTGCATTTTTCTATGTTAAAATTGTAATTTCTTCTGCCTTTCTTCATGTTAAAATTGTAATTTCTTCTGCCTTTCTTCATGTTCAAATTGTAATTTCTTCTGCCTTTCTTCATGTTAAAATTGTAATATCTTCTGCATTTTTCTATGTTAAAATTGTAATTTCTTCTGCCTTTCTTCATGTTCAAATTGTAATTTCTTCTGCCTTTCTTCATGTTAAAATTGTAATTTCTTCTGCCTTTCTTCATGTTCAAATTGTAATTTCTTCTGCATTTTTCTATGTTAAAATTGTAATTTCTTCTGCCTTTCTTCATGTTCAAATTGTAATTTCTTCTGCATTTTTCTATGTTAAAATTGTAATTTCTTCTGCCTTTCTTCATGTTCAAATTGTAATTTCTTCTGCATTTTTCTATGTTAAAATTGTAATTTCTTCTGCCTTTCTTCATGTTCAAATTGTAATTTCTTCTGCATTTTTCTGTGTTAAAATTGTAATTTCTTCTGCCTTTCTTCATGTTCAAATTGTAATTTCTTCTGCCTTTCTTCATGTTAAAATTGTAATTTCTTCTGCCTTTCTTCATGTTCAAATTGTAATTTCTTCTGCATTTTTCTATGTTAAAATTGTAATTTCTTCTGCCTTTCTTCATGTTCAAATTGTAATTTCTTCTGCATTTTTCTATGTTAAAATTGTAATTTCTTCTGCCTTTCTTCATGTTCAAATTGTAATTTCTTCTGCATTTTTCTATGTTAAAATTGTAATTTCTTCTGCCTTTCTTCATGTTCAAAATGTAATTTCTTCTGCCTTTCTTCATGTTAAAATTGTAATTTCTTCTGCCTTTCTTCATGTTAAAATTGTAATTTCTTCTGCCTTTCTTCATGTTAAAATTGTAATTTCTTCTGCATTTTTCTTTGTTAAAATTGTAATTTCTTCTGCCTTTCTTCATGTTAAAATTGTAATTTCTTCTGCCTTTCTTCATGTTCAAATTGTAATTTCTTCTGCCTTTCTTCATGTTAAAATTGTAATATCTTCTGCATTTTTCTATGTTAAAATTGTAATTTCTTCTGCCTTTCTTCATGTTCAAATTGTAATTTCTTCTGCCTTTCTTCATGTTAAAATTGTAATTTCTTCTGCCTTTCTTCATGTTCAAATTGTAATTTCTTCTGCATTTTTCTATGTTAAAATTGTAATTTCTTCTGCCTTTCTTCATGTTCAAATTGTAATTTCTTCTGCATTTTTCTATGTTAAAATTGTAATTTCTTCTGCCTTTCTTCATGTTCAAATTGTAATTTCTTCTGCATTTTTCTGTGTTAAAATTGTAATTTCTTCTGCCTTTCTTCATGTTCAAATTGTAATTTCTTCTGCCTTTCTTCATGTTAAAATTGTAATTTCTTCTGCCTTTCTTCATGTTCAAATTGTAATTTCTTCTGCATTTTTCTATGTTAAAATTGTAATTTCTTCTGCCTTTCTTCATGTTCAAATTGTAATTTCTTCTGCATTTTTCTATGTTAAAATTGTAATTTCTTCTGCCTTTCTTCATGTTCAAATTGTAATTTCTTCTGCATTTTTCTATGTTAAAATTGTAATTTCTTCTGCCTTTCTTCATGTTCAAAATGTAATTTCTTCTGCCTTTCTTCATGTTCAAATTGTAATTTCTTCTGCCTTTCTTCATGTTAAAATTGTAATTTCTTCTGCCTTTCTTCATGTTAAAATTGTAATTTCTTCTGCATTTTTCTTTGTTAAAATTGTAATTTCTTCTGCCTTTCTTCATGTTCAAATTGTAATTTCTTCTGCATTTTTCTATGTTAAAATTGTAATTTCTTCTGCCTTTCTTCATGTTCAAATTGTAATTTCTTCTGCATTTTTCTATGTTAAAATTGTAATTTCTTCTGCATTTTTCTATGTTAAAATTGTAATTTCTTCTGCCTTTCTTCATGTTCAAATTGTAATTTCTTCTGCATTTTTCTATGTTAAAATTGTAATTTCTTCTGCATTTTTCTATGTTAAAATTGTAATTTCTTCTGCCTTTCTTCATGTTCAAATTGTAATTTCTTCTGCATTTTTCTTTGTTAAAATTGTAATTTCTTCTGCCTTTCTTCATGTTCAAAATGTAATTTCTTCTGCATTTTTCTTTGTTAAAATTGTAATTTCTTCTGCCTTTCTTCATGTTCAAATTGTAATTTCTTCTGCATTTTTCTATGTTAAAATTGTAATTTCTTCTGCCTTTCTTCATGTTCAAATTGTAATTTCTTCTGCATTTTTCTATGTTAAAATTGTAATTTCTTCTGCCTTTCTTCATGTTCAAATTGTAATTTCTTCTGCATTTTTCTATGTTAAAATTGTAATTTCTTCTGCCTTTCTTCATGTTCAAATTGTAATTTCTTCTGCATTTTTCTATGTTAAAATTGTAATTTCTTCTGCCTTTCTTCATGTTCAAATTGTAATTTCTTCTGCCTTTCTTCATGTTAAAATTGTAATTTCTTCTGCCTTTCTTCATGTTCAAATTGTAATTTCTTCTGCCTTTCTTCATGTTCAAATTGTAATTTCTTCTGCATTTTTCTATGTTAAAATTGTAATTTCTTCTGCCTTTCTTCATGTTCAAATTGTAATTTCTTCTGCATTTTTCTATGTTAAAATTGTAATTTCTTCTGCCTTTCTTCATGTTCAAATTGTAATTTCTTCTGCATTTTTCTATGTTAAAATTGTAATTTCTTCTGCCTTTCTTCATGTTGAAATTGTAATTTCTTCTGCATTTTTCTATGTTCAAATTGTAATTTCTTCTGCCTTTCTTCATGTTCAAATTGTAATTTCTTCTGCATTTTTCTATGTTAAAATTGTAATTTCTTCTGCCTTTCTTCATGTTCAAATTGTAATTTCTTCTGCATTTTTCTATGTTCAAATTGTAATTTCTTCTGCATTTTTCTATGTTAAAATTGTAATTTCTTCTGCCTTTCTTCATGTTCAAATTGTAATTTCTTCTGCCTTTCTTCATGTTAAAATTGTAATTTCTTCTGCCTTTCTTCATGTTCAAATTGTAATTTCTTCTGCATTTTTCTATGTTAAAATTGTAATTTCTTCTGCCTTTCTTCATGTTCAAATTGTAATTTCTTCTGCATTTTTCTATGTTAAAATTGTAATTTCTTCTGCCTTTCTTCATGTTCAAATTGTAATTTCTTCTGCATTTTTCTATGTTAAAATTGTAATTTCTTCTGCCTTTCTTCATGTTCAAATTGTAATTTCTTCTGCATTTTTCTATGTTCAAATTGTAATTTCTTCTGCCTTTCTTCATGTTAAAATTGTAATTTCTTCTGCCTTTCTTCATGTTCAAATTGTAATTTCTTCTGCCTTTCTTCATGTTCAAATTGTAATTTCTTCTGCCTTTCTTCATGTTCAAATTGTAATTTCTTCTGCCTTTCTTCATGTTCAAATTGTAATTTCTTCTGCCTTTCTTCATGTTCAAATTGTAATTTCTTCTGCATTTTTCTATGTTCAAATTGTAATTTCTTCTGCCTTTCTTCATGTTCAAATTGTAATTTCTTCTGCATTTTTCTATGTTAAAATTGTAATTTCTTCTGCCTTTCTTCATGTTCAAATTGTAATTTCTTCTGCATTTTTCTATGTTCAAATTGTAATTTCTTCTGCCTTTCTTCATGTTAAAATTGTAATTTCTTCTGCCTTTCTTCATGTTCAAATTGTAATTTCTTCTGCCTTTCTTCATGTTCAAATTGTAATTTCTTCTGCCTTTCTTCATGTTCAAATTGTAATTTCTTCTGCATTTTTCTATGTTAAAATTGTAATTTCTTCTGCCTTTCTTCATGTTCAAATTGTAATTTCTTCTGCATTTTTCTATGTTAAAATTGTAATTTCTTCTGCCTTTCTTCATGTTCAAATTGTAATTTCTTCTGCATTTTTCTATGTTCAAATTGTAATTTCTTCTGCCTTTCTTCATGTTAAAATTGTAATTTCTTCTGCCTTTCTTCATGTTAAAATTGTAATTTCTTCTGCCTTTCTTCATGTTCAAATTGTAATTTCTTCTGCCTTTCTTCATGTTCAAATTGTAATTTCTTCTGCATTTTTCTATGTTAAAATTGTAATTTCTTCTGCCTTTCTTCATGTTCAAATTGTAATTTCTTCTGCATTTTTCTATGTTAAAATTGTAATTTCTTCTGCCTTTCTTCATGTTCAAATTGTAATTTCTTCTGCATTTTTCTATGTTCAAATTGTAATTTCTTCTGCCTTTCTTCATGTTCAAATTGTAATTTCTTCTGCATTTTTCTATGTTAAAATTGTAATTTCTTCTGCCTTTCTTCATGTTCAAATTGTAATTTCTTCTGCATTTTTCTATGTTAAAATTGTAATTTCTTCTGCCTTTCTTCATGTTCAAATTGTAATAGCTTCTGCATTTTTCTATGTTCAAATTGTAATTTCTTCTGCATTTTTCTATGTTAAAATTGTAATTTCTTCTGCCTTTCTTCATGTTCAAATTGTAATTTCTTCTGCCTTTCTTCATGTTCAAATTGTAATTTCTTCTGCCTTTCTTCATGTTCAAATTGTAATTTCTTCTGCATTTTTCTATGTTAAAATTGTAATTTCTTCTGCCTTTCTTCATGTTCAAATTGTAATTTCTTCTGCATTTTTCTATGTTAAAATTGTAATTTCTTCTGCCTTTCTTCATGTTCAAATTGTAATTTCTTCTGCATTTTTCTATGTTAAAATTGTAATTTCTTCTGCCTTTCTTCATGTTCAAATTGTAATTTCTTCTGCCTTTCTTCATGTTAAAATTGTAATTTCTTCTGCCTTTCTTCATGTTCAAATTGTAATTTCTTCTGCCTTTCTTCATGTTCAAATTGTAATTTCTTCTGCATTTTTCTATGTTAAAATTGTAATTTCTTCTGCCTTTCTTCATGTTCAAATTGTAATTTCTTCTGCATTTTTCTATGTTAAAATTGTAATTTCTTCTGCCTTTCTTCATGTTCAAATTGTAATTTCTTCTGCCTTTCTTCATGTTCAAATTGTAATTTCTTCTGCCTTTCTTCATGTTCAAATTGTAATTTCTTCTGCATTTTTCTATGTTAAAATTGTAATTTCTTCTGCCTTTCTTCATGTTCAAATTGTAATTTCTTCTGCATTTTTCTATGTTAAAATTGTAATTTCTTCTGCCTTTCTTCATGTTCAAATTGTAATAGCTTCTGCATTTTTCTATGTTCAAATTGTAATTTCTTCTGCATTTTTCTATGTTAAAATTGTAATTTCTTCTGCCTTTCTTCATGTTCAAATTGTAATTTCTTCTGCCTTTCTTCATGTTCAAATTGTAATTTCTTCTGCCTTTCTTCATGTTCAAATTGTAATTTCTTCTGCATTTTTCTATGTTAAAATTGTAATTTCTTCTGCCTTTCTTCATGTTCAAATTGTAATTTCTTCTGCATTTTTCTATGTTAAAATTGTAATTTCTTCTGCCTTTCTTCATGTTCAAATTGTAATTTCTTCTGCATTTTTCTATGTTCAAATTGTAATTTCTTCTGCCTTTCTTCATGTTAAAATTGTAATTTCTTCTGCCTTTCTTCATGTTAAAATTGTAATTTCTTCTGCCTTTCTTCATGTTCAAATTGTAATTTCTTCTGCCTTTCTTCATGTTCAAATTGTAATTTCTTCTGCATTTTTCTATGTTAAAATTGTAATTTCTTCTGCCTTTCTTCATGTTCAAATTGTAATTTCTTCTGCATTTTTCTATGTTAAAATTGTAATTTCTTCTGCCTTTCTTCATGTTCAAATTGTAATTTCTTCTGCATTTTTCTATGTTCAAATTGTAATTTCTTCTGCCTTTCTTCATGTTCAAATTGTAATTTCTTCTGCATTTTTCTATGTTAAAATTGTAATTTCTTCTGCCTTTCTTCATGTTCAAATTGTAATTTCTTCTGCATTTTTCTATGTTAAAATTGTAATTTCTTCTGCCTTTCTTCATGTTCAAATTGTAATAGCTTCTGCATTTTTCTATGTTCAAATTGTAATTTCTTCTGCATTTTTCTATGTTAAAATTGTAATTTCTTCTGCCTTTCTTCATGTTCAAATTGTAATTTCTTCTGCCTTTCTTCATGTTCAAATTGTAATTTCTTCTGCCTTTCTTCATGTTCAAATTGTAATTTCTTCTGCATTTTTCTATGTTAAAATTGTAATTTCTTCTGCCTTTCTTCATGTTCAAATTGTAATAGCTTCTGCATTTTTCTATGTTAAAATTGTAATTTCTTCTGCATTTTTCTATGTTAAAATTGTAATTTCTTCTGCCTTTCTTCATGTTAAAATTGTAATTTCTTCTGCCTTTCTTCATGTTCAAATTGTAATTTCTTCTGCATTTTTCTATGTTAAAATTGTAATTTCTTCTGCCTTTCTTCATGTTCAAATTGTAATTTCTTCTGCCTTTCTTCATGTTCAAATTGTAATTTCTTCTGCATTTTTCTATGTTAAAATTGTAATTTCTTCTGCCTTTCTTCATGTTCAAATTGTAATTTCTTCTGCATTTTTCTATGTTAAAATTGTAATTTCTTCTGCCTTTCTTCATGTTCAAATTGTAATTTCTTCTGCATTTTTCTATGTTAAAATTGTAATTTCTTCTGCCTTTCTTCATGTTAAAATTGTAATTTCTTCTGCATTTTTCTATGTTAAAATTGTAATTTCTTCTGCCTTTCTTCATGTTCAAATTGTAATTTCTTCTGCATTTTTCTATGTTCAAATTGTAATTTCTTCTGCATTTTTCTATGTTAAAATTGTAATTTCTTCTGCCTTTCTTCATGTTCAAATTGTAATTTCTTCTGCCTTTCTTCATGTTCAAATTGTAATTTCTTCTGCATTTTTCTATGTTAAAATTGTAATTTCTTCTGCCTTTCTTCATGTTCAAATTGTAATTTCTTCTGCATTTTTCTATGTTAAAATTGTAATTTCTTCTGCCTTTCTTCATGTTAAAATTGTAATTTCTTCTGCCTTTCTTCATGTTCAAATTGTAATTTCTTCTGCATTTTTCTATGTTAAAATTGTAATTTCTTCTGCCTTTCTTCATGTTCAAATTGTAATTTCTTCTGCATTTTTCTATGTTAAAATTGTAATTTCTTCTGCCTTTCTTCATGTTCAAATTGTAATTTCTTCTGCATTTTTCTATGTTCAAATTGTAATTTCTTCTGCCTTTCTTCATGTTAAAATTGTAATTTCTTCTGCCTTTCTTCATGTTCAAATTGTAATTTCTTCTGCCTTTCTTCATGTTCAAATTGTAATTTCTTCTGCCTTTCTTCATGTTCAAATTGTAATTTCTTCTGCCTTTCTTCATGTTCAAATTGTAATTTCTTCTGCCTTTCTTCATGTTCAAATTGTAATTTCTTCTGCATTTTTCTATGTTCAAATTGTAATTTCTTCTGCCTTTCTTCATGTTCAAATTGTAATTTCTTCTGCATTTTTCTATGTTAAAATTGTAATTTCTTCTGCCTTTCTTCATGTTCAAATTGTAATTTCTTCTGCATTTTTCTATGTTCAAATTGTAATTTCTTCTGCCTTTCTTCATGTTAAAATTGTAATTTCTTCTGCCTTTCTTCATGTTCAAATTGTAATTTCTTCTGCCTTTCTTCATGTTCAAATTGTAATTTCTTCTGCCTTTCTTCATGTTCAAATTGTAATTTCTTCTGCATTTTTCTATGTTAAAATTGTAATTTCTTCTGCCTTTCTTCATGTTCAAATTGTAATTTCTTCTGCATTTTTCTATGTTAAAATTGTAATTTCTTCTGCCTTTCTTCATGTTCAAATTGTAATTTCTTCTGCATTTTTCTATGTTCAAATTGTAATTTCTTCTGCCTTTCTTCATGTTAAAATTGTAATTTCTTCTGCCTGTCTTCATGTTAAAATTGTAATTTCTTCTGCCTTTCTTCATGTTCAAATTGTAATTTCTTCTGCCTTTCTTCATGTTCAAATTGTAATTTCTTCTGCATTTTTCTATGTTAAAATTGTAATTTCTTCTGCCTTTCTTCATGTTCAAATTGTAATTTCTTCTGCATTTTTCTATGTTAAAATTGTAATTTCTTCTGCCTTTCTTCATGTTCAAATTGTAATTTCTTCTGCATTTTTCTATGTTCAAATTGTAATTTCTTCTGCCTTTCTTCATGTTCAAATTGTAATTTCTTCTGCATTTTTCTATGTTAAAATTGTAATTTCTTCTGCCTTTCTTCATGTTCAAATTGTAATTTCTTCTGCATTTTTCTATGTTAAAATTGTAATTTCTTCTGCCTTTCTTCATGTTCAAATTGTAATAGCTTCTGCATTTTTCTATGTTCAAATTGTAATTTCTTCTGCCTTTCTTCATGTTAAAATTGTAATTTCTTCTGCATTTTTCTATGTTAAAATTGTAATTTCTTCTGCATTTCTTCATGTTCAAATTGTAATTTCTTCTGCATTTTTCTATGTTAAAATTGTAATTTCTTCTGCATTTCTTCATGTTCAAATTGTAATTTCTTCTGCATTTTTCTATGTTAAAATTGTAATTTCTTCTGCCTTTCTTCATGTTCAAATTGTAATTTCTTCTGCATTTTTCTATGTTAAAATTGTAATTTCTTCTGCATTTTTCTATGTTAAAATTGTAATTTCTTCTGCCTTTCTTCATGTTAAAATTGTAATTTCTTCTGCATTTTTCTATGTTAAAATTGTAATTTCTTCTGCCTTTCTTCATGTTCAAATTGTAATTTCTTCTGCATTTTTCTATGTTCAAATTGTAATTTCTTCTGCATTTTTCTATGTAAAAATTGTAATTTCTTCTGCCTTTCTTCATGTTAAAATTGTAATTTCTTCTGCATTTTTCTATGTTAAAATTGTAATTTCTTCTGCCTTTCTTCATGTTCAAATTGTAATTTCTTCTGCATTTTTCTATGTTAAAATTGTAATTTCTTCTGCCTTTCTTCATGTTCAAATTGTAATTTCTTCTGCATTTTTCGATGTTAAAATTGTAATTTCTTCTGCCTTTCTTCATGTTCAAATTGTAATTTCTTCTGCATTTTTCTATGTTAAAATTGTAATTTCTTCTGCATTTTTCTATGTTAAAATTGTAATTTCTTCAGCCTTTCTTCATGTTAAAATTGTAATTTCTTCTGCATTTTTCTATGTTAAAATTGTAATTTCTTCTGCCTTTCTTCATGTCCAAATTGTAATTTCTTCTGCCTTTCTTCATGTTCAAATTGTAATAGCTTCTGCATTTTTCGATGTTAAAATTGTAATTTCTTCTGCCTTTCTTCATGTTCAAATTGTAATTTCTTCTGCATTTTTCTATGTTAAAATTGTAATTTCTTCTGCCTTTCTTCATGTTAAAATTGTAATTTCTTCTGCCTTTCTTCATGTTAAAATTGTAATTTCTTCTGCCTTTCTTCATGTTCAAATTGTAATAGCTTCTGCATTTTTCTATGTTAAAATTGTAATTTCTACTGCATTTCTTCATGTTCAAATTGTAATTTCTTCTGCCTTTCTTCATGTTCAAATTGTAATTTCTTCTGCCTTTCTTCATGTTCAAATTGTAATAGCTTCTGCATTTTTCGATGTTAAAATTGTAATTTCTTCTGCCTTTCTTCATGTTCAAATTGTAATTCCTTCTGCATTTTTCTATGTTAAAATTGTAATTTCTTCTGCCTTTCTTCATGTTAAAATTGTAATTTCTTCTGCCTTTCTTCATGTTAAAATTGTAATTTCTTCTGCCTTTCTTCATGTTCAAATTGTAATAGCTTCTGCATTTTTCTATGTTCAAATTGTAATTTCTTCTGCCTTTCTTCATGTTCAAATTGTAATTTCTTCTGCATTTTTCGATGTTAAAATTGTAATTTCTTCTGCCTTTCTTCATGTTCAAATTGTAATTTCTTCTGCCTTTCTTCATTTTAAAATTGTAATTTCTTCTGCATTTTTCTATGTTAAAATTGTAATTTCTTCTGCCTTTCTTCATGTTCAAATTGTAATTTCTTCTGCCTTTCTTCATGTTAAAATTGTAATTTCTTCTGCATTTTTCTATGTTAAAATTGTAATTTCTTCTGCCTTTCTTCATGTTAAAATTGTAATTTCTTCTGCATTTTTCTATGTTAAAATTGTAATTTCTTCTGCCTTTCTTCATGTTCAAATTGTAATTTCTTCTGCATTTTTCTATGTTAAAATTGTAATTTCTTCTGCCTTTCTTCATGTTCAAATTGTAATTTCTTCTGCATTTTTCGATGTTAAAATTGTAATTTCTTCTGCCTTTCTTCATGTTCAAATTGTAATTTCTTCTGCCTTTCTTCATGTTAAAATTGTAATTTCTTCTGCATTTTTCTATGTTAAAATTGTAATTTCTTCTGCCTTTCTTCATGTTCAAATTGTAATTTCTTCTGCCTTTCTTCATGTTAAAATTGTAATTTCTTCTGCATTTTTCTATGTTAAAATTGTAATTTCTTCTGCCTTTCTTCATGTTAAAATTGTAATTTCTTCTGCATTTTTCTATGTTAAAATTGTAATTTCTTCTGCCTTTCTTCATGTTCAAATTGTAATTTCTTCTGCATTTTTCTATGTTAAAATTGTAATTTCTTCTGCCTTTCTTCATGTTCAAATTGTAATTTCTTCTGCATTTTTCGATGTTAAAATTGTAATTTCTTCTGCCTTTCTTCATGTTCAAATTGTAATTTCTTCTGCCTTTCTTCATGTTAAAATTGTAATTTCTTCTGCATTTTTCTATGTTAAAATTGTAATTTCTTCTGCCTTTCTTCATGTTCAAATTGTAATTTCTTCTGCCTTTCTTCATGTTAAAATTGTAATTTCTTCTGCATTTTTCTATGTTAAAATTGTAATTTCTTCTGCCTTTCTTCATGTTAAAATTGTAATTTCTTCTGCATTTTTCTATGTTAAAATTGTAATTTCTTCTGCCTTTCTTCATGTTCAAATTGTAATTTCTTCTGCATTTTTCTATGTTAAAATTGTAATTTCTTCTGCCTTTCTTCATGTTCAAATTGTAATTTCTTCTGCATTTTTCGATGTTAAAATTGTAATTTCTTCTGCCTTTCTTCATGTTCAAATTGTAATTTCTTCTGCATTTTTCTATGTTAAAATTGTAATTTCTTCTGCATTTTTCTATGTTAAAATTGTAATTTCTTCTGCCTTTCTTCATGTTAAAATTGTAATTTCTTCTGCATTTTTCTATGTTAAAATTGTAATTTCTTCTGCCTTTCTTCATGTTCAAATTGTAATTTCTTCTGCATTTTTCTATGTTAAAATTGTAATTTCTACTGCATTTCTTCATGTTCAAATTGTAATTTCTTCTGCCTTTCTTCATGTTGAAATTGTAATTTCTTCTGCCTTTCTTCATGTTCAAATTGTAATAGCTTCTGCATTTTTCGATGTTAAAATTGTAATTTCTTCTGCCTTTCTTCATGTTCAAATTGTAATTTCTTCTGCATTTTTCTATGTTAAAATTGTAATTTCTTCTGCCTTTCTTCATGTTAAAATTGTAATTTCTTCTGCCTTTCTTCATGTTAAAATTGTAATTTCTTCTGCCTTTCTTCATGTTAAAATTGTAATTTCTTCTGCATTTTTCTATGTTAAAATTGTAATTTCTTCTGCCTTTCTTCATGTTCAAATTGTAATTTCTTCTGCATTTTTCTATGTTAAAATTGTAATTTCTTCTGCCTTTCTTCATGTTCAAATTGTAATTTCTTCTGCATTTTTCTATGTTAAAATTGTAATTTCTTCTGCCTTTCTTCATGTTCAAATTGTAATTTCTTCTGCATTTTTCTATGTTAAAATTGTAATTTCTTCTGCCTTTCTTCATGTTCAAATTGTAATTTCTTCTGCATTTTTCTATGTTAAAATTGTAATTTCTACTGCATTTCTTCATGTTCAAATTGTAATTTCTTCTGCATTTTTCTATGTTCAAATTGTAATTTCTTCTGCCTTTCTTCATGTTCAAATTGTAATTTCTTCTGCATTTTTCTATGTTAAAATTGTAATTTCTTCTGCCTTTCTTCATGTTAAAATTGTAATTTCTTCTGCATTTTTCTATGTTAAAATTGTAATTTCTTCTGCATTTTTCTATGTTCAAATTGTAATTTCTTCTGCCTTTCTTCATGTTAAAATTGTAATTTCTTCTGCATTTTTCTATGTTAAAATTGTAATTTCTGCTGCCTTTCTTCATGTTAAAATTGTAATTTCTTCTGCATTTTTCTATGTTAAAATTGTAATTTCTTCTGCCTTTCTTCATGTTAAAATTGTAATTTCTTCTGCCTTTCTTCATGTTCAAATTGTAATTTCTTCTGCATTTTTCTATGTTAAAATTGTAATTTCTTCTGCCTTTCTTCATGTTAAAATTGTAATTTCTTCTGCCTTTCTTCATGTTAAAATTGTAATTTCTTCTGCATTTTTCTATGTTCAAATTGTAATTTCTTCTGCCTTTCTTCATGTTCAAATTGTAATTTCTTCTGCCTTTCTTCATGTTAAAATTGTAATTTCTTCTGCCTTTCTTCATGTTCAAATTGTAATTTCTTCTGCATTTTTCTATGTTCAAATTGTAATTTCTTCTGCCTTTCTTCATGTTCAAATTGTAATTTCTTCTGCATTTTTCTATGTTAAAATTGTAATTTCTACTGCATTTCTTCATGTTAAAATTGTAATTTCTTCTGCATTTTTCTATGTTAAAATTGTAATTTCTTCTGCCTTTCTTCATGTTCAAATTGTAATTTCTTCTGCATTTTTCTATGTTAAAATTGTAATTTCTTCTGCCTTTCTTCATGTTAAAATTGTAATTTCTTCTGCATTTTTCTATGTTAAAATTGTAATTTCTACTGCATTTCTTCATGTTCAAATTGTAATTTCTTCTGCATTTTTCTATGTTAAAATTGTAATTTCTTCTGCCTTTCTTCATGTTCAAATTGTAATTTCTTCTGCATTTTTCTATGTTAAAATTGTAATTTCTTCTGCCTTTCTTCATGTTCAAATTGTAATTTCTTCTGCATTTTTCTATGTTAAAATTGTAATTTCTTCTGCCTTTCTTCATGTTAAAATTGTAATTTCTTCTGCATTTTTCTATGTTAAAATTGTAATTTCTACTGCATTTCTTCATGTTAAAATTGTAATTTCTTCTGCATTTTTCTATGTTAAAATTGTAATTTCTTCTGCATTTTTCTATGTTAAAATTGTAATTTCTTCTGCCTTTCTTCATGTTAAAATTGTAATTTCTTCTGTCTTTCTTCATGTTCAAATTGTAATTTCTTCTGCATTTTTCTATGTTAAAATTGTAATTTCTTCTGCATTTTTCTATGTTAAAATTGTAATTTCTTCTGCCTTTCTTCATGTTCAAATTGTAATTTCTTCTGCATTTTTCTATGTTAAAATTGTAATTTCTACTGCATTTCTTCATGTTAAAATTGTAATTTCTTCTGCATTTTTCTATGTTAAAATTGTAATTTCTACTGCATTTCTTCATGTTCAAATTGTAATTTCTTCTGCCTTTCTTCATGTTAAAATTGTAATTTCTTCTGCATTTTTCTATGTTAAAATTGTAATTTCTACTGCATTTCTTCATGTTCAAATTGTAATTTCTTCTGCATTTTTCTATGTTAAAATTGTAATTTCTTCTGCCTTTCTTCATGTTCAAATTGTAATTTCTTCTGCATTTTTCTATGTTAAAATTGTAATTTCATCTGCCTTTCTTCATGTTCAAATTGTAATTTCTTCTGCATTTTTCTATGTTAAAATTGTAATTTCTTCTGCATTTTTCTATGTTAAAATTGTAATTTCTGCTGCCTTTCTTCATGTTAAAATTGTAATTTCTTCTGCATTTTTCTATGTTAAAATTGTAATTTCTTCTGCCTTTCTTCATGTTCAAATTGTAATTTCTTCTGCATTTTTCTATGTTAAAATTGTAATTTCTTCTGCCTTTCTTCATGTTCAAATTGTAATTTCTTCTGCATTTTTCTATGTTAAAATTGTAATTTCTACTGCCTTTCTTCATGTTCAAATTGTAATTTCTTCTGCATTTTTCTATGTTAAAATTGTAATTTCTACTGCATTTCTTCATGTTCAAATTGTAATTTCTTCTGCATTTTTCTATGTTAAAATTGTAATTTCTTCTGCCTTTCTTCATGTTCAAATTGTAATTTCTTCTGCATTTTTCTATGTTAAAATTGTAATTTCATCTGCCTTTCTTCATGTTCAAATTGTAATTTCTTCTGCATTTTTCTATGTTAAAATTGTAATTTCTTCTGCATTTTTCTATGTTAAAATTGTAATTTCTGCTGCCTTTCTTCATGTTAAAATTGTAATTTCTTCTGCATTTTTCTATGTTAAAATTGTAATTTCTTCTGCCTTTCTTCATGTTCAAATTGTAATTTCTTCTGCATTTTTCTATGTTAAAATTGTAATTTCTTCTGCCTTTCTTCATGTTAAAATTGTAATTTCTGCTGCCTTTCTTCATGTTCAAATTGTAATTTCTTCTGCATTTTTCTATGTTAAAATTGTAATTTCTTCTGCATTTTTCTATGTTCAAATTGTAATTTCTTCTGCCTTTCTTCATGTTAAAATTGTAATTTCTTCTGCATTTTTCTATGTTAAAATTGTAATTTCTTCTGCCTTTCTTCATGTTAAAATTGTAATTTCTTCTGCATTTTTCTATGTTAAAATTGTAATTTCTTCTGCATTTTTCTATGTTCAAATTGTAATTTCTTCTGCCTTTCTTCATGTTAAAATTGTAATTTCTTCTGCATTTTTCTATGTTAAAATTGTAATTTCTGCTGCCTTTCTTCATGTTAAAATTGTAATTTCTTCTGCATTTTTCTATGTTAAAATTGTAATTTCTTCTGCATTTTTCTATGTTCAAATTGTAATTTCTTCTGCCTTTCTTCATGTTAAAATTGTAATTTCTTCTGCCTTTCTTCATGTTCAAATTGTAATTTCTTCTGCATTTTTCTATGTTAAAATTGTAATTTCTGCTGCCTTTCTTCATGTTAAAATTGTAATTTCTTCTGCATTTTTCTATGTTAAAATTGTAATTTCTTCTGCCTTTCTTCATGTTCAAATTGTAATTTCTTCTGCATTTTTCTATGTTAAAATTGTAATTTCTTCTGCCTTTCTTCATGTTAAAATTGTAATTTCTGCTGCCTTTCTTCATGTTCAAATTGTAATTTCTTCTGCATTTTTCTATGTTAAAATTGTAATTTCTTCTGCATTTTTCTATGTTAAAATTGTAATTTCATCTGCCTTTCTTCATGTTCAAATTGTAATTTCTTCTGCATTTTTCTATGTTAAAATTGTAATTTCTTCTGCCTTTCTTCATGTTAAAATTGTAATTTCTTCTGCATTTTTCTATGTTAAAATTGTAATTTCTTCTGCATTTTTCTATGTTCAAATTGTAATTTCTTCTGCCTTTCTTCATGTTAAAATTGTAATTTCTTCTGCATTTTTCTATGTTAAAATTGTAATTTCTGCTGCCTTTCTTCATGTTAAAATTGTAATTTCTTCTGCATTTTTCTATGTTAAAATTGTAATTTCTTCTGCATTTTTCTATGTTCAAATTGTAATTTCTTCTGCCTTTCTTCATGTTAAAATTGTAATTTCTTCTGCATTTTTCTATGTTAAAATTGTAATTTCTGCTGCCTTTCTTCATGTTAAAATTGTAATTTCTTCTGCATTTTTCTATGTTAAAATTGTAATTTCTTCTGCATTTTTCTATGTTAAAATTGTAATTTCTTCTGCCTTTCTTCATGTTAAAATTGTAATTTCTTCTGCCTTTCTTCATGTTCAAATTGTAATTTCTTCTGCATTTTTCTATGTTAAAATTGTAATTTCTTCTGCCTTTCTTCATGTTCAAATTGTAATTTCTTCTGCATTTTTCTATGTTCAAATTGTAATTTCTTCTGCCTTTCTTCATGTTCAAATTGTAATTTCTTCTGCATTTTTCTATGTTAAAATTGTAATTTCTACTGCATTTCTTCATGTTAAAATTGTAATTTCTTCTGCATTTTTCTATGTTAAAATTGTAATTTCTTCTGCCTTTCTTCATGTTCAAATTGTAATTTCTTCTGCATTTTTCTATGTTAAAATTGTAATTTCTTCTGCCTTTCTTCATGTTCAAATTGTAATTTCTTCTGCATTTTTCTATGTTAAAATTGTAATTTCTTCTGCCTTTCTTCATGTTCAAATTGTAATTTCTTCTGCATTTTTCTATGTTCAAATTGTAATTTCTTCTGCCTTTCTTCATGTTCAAATTGTAATTTCTTCTGCATTTTTCTATGTTAAAATTGTAATTTCTACTGCATTTCTTCATGTTAAAATTGTAATTTCTTCTGCATTTTTCTATGTTAAAATTGTAATTTCTTCTGCCTTTCTTCATGTTCAAATTGTAATTTCTTCTGCATTTTTCTATGTTAAAATTGTAATTTCTTCTGCCTTTCTTCATGTTCAAATTGTAATTTCTTCTGCATTTTTCTATGTTAAAATTGTAATTTCTTCTGCCTTTCTTCATGTTCAAATTGTAATTTCTTCTGCCTTTCTTCATGTTAAAATTGTAATTTCTTCTGCATTTTTCTATGTTAAAATTGTAATTTCTACTGCATTTCTTCATGTTAAAATTGTAATTTCTTCTGCATTTTTCTATGTTAAAATTGTAATTTCTACTGCATTTCTTCATGTTCAAATTGTAATTTCTTCTGCATTTTTCTATGTTAAAATTGTAATTTCATCTGCCTTTCTTCATGTTCAAATTGTAATTTCTTCTGCATTTTTCTATGTTAAAATTGTAATTTCTTCTGCCTTTCTTCATGTTAAAATTGTAATTTCTTCTGCATTTTTCTATGTTAAAATTGTAATTTCTTCTGCATTTTTCTATGTTCAAATTGTAATTTCTTCTGCCTTTCTTCATGTTAAAATTGTAATTTCTTCTGCATTTTTCTATGTTAAAATTGTAATTTCTGCTGCCTTTCTTCATGTTAAAATTGTAATTTCTTCTGCATTTTTCTATGTTAAAATTGTAATTTCTTCTGCATTTTTCTATGTTCAAATTGTAATTTCTTCTGCCTTTCTTCATGTTAAAATTGTAATTTCTTCTGCATTTTTCTATGTTAAAATTGTAATTTCTGCTGCCTTTCTTCATGTTAAAATTGTAATTTCTTCTGCATTTTTCTATGTTAAAATTGTAATTTCTTCTGCATTTTTCTATGTTAAAATTGTAATTTCTTCTGCCTTTCTTCATGTTAAAATTGTAATTTCTTCTGCCTTTCTTCATGTTCAAATTGTAATTTCTTCTGCATTTTTCTATGTTAAAATTGTAATTTCTTCTGCCTTTCTTCATGTTCAAATTGTAATTTCTTCTGCATTTTTCTATGTTCAAATTGTAATTTCTTCTGCCTTTCTTCATGTTCAAATTGTAATTTCTTCTGCATTTTTCTATGTTAAAATTGTAATTTCTACTGCATTTCTTCATGTTAAAATTGTAATTTCTTCTGCATTTTTCTATGTTAAAATTGTAATTTCTTCTGCCTTTCTTCATGTTCAAATTGTAATTTCTTCTGCATTTTTCTATGTTAAAATTGTAATTTCTTCTGCCTTTCTTCATGTTCAAATTGTAATTTCTTCTGCATTTTTCTATGTTAAAATTGTAATTTCTTCTGCCTTTCTTCATGTTCAAATTGTAATTTCTTCTGCATTTTTCTATGTTCAAATTGTAATTTCTTCTGCCTTTCTTCATGTTCAAATTGTAATTTCTTCTGCATTTTTCTATGTTAAAATTGTAATTTCTACTGCATTTCTTCATGTTAAAATTGTAATTTCTTCTGCATTTTTCTATGTTAAAATTGTAATTTCTTCTGCCTTTCTTCATGTTCAAATTGTAATTTCTTCTGCATTTTTCTATGTTAAAATTGTAATTTCTTCTGCCTTTCTTCATGTTCAAATTGTAATTTCTTCTGCATTTTTCTATGTTAAAATTGTAATTTCTTCTGCCTTTCTTCATGTTCAAATTGTAATTTCTTCTGCCTTTCTTCATGTTAAAATTGTAATTTCTTCTGCATTTTTCTATGTTAAAATTGTAATTTCTACTGCATTTCTTCATGTTAAAATTGTAATTTCTTCTGCATTTTTCTATGTTAAAATTGTAATTTCTACTGCATTTCTTCATGTTCAAATTGTAATTTCTTCTGCATTTTTCTATGTTAAAATTGTAATTTCTTCTGCCTTTCTTCATGTTCAAATTGTAATTTCTTCTGCATTTTTCTATGTTAAAATTGTAATTTCTTCTGCCTTTCTTCATGTTCAAATTGTAATTTCTTCTGCCTTTCTTCATGTTAAAATTGTAATTTCTTCTGCATTTTTCTATGTTAAAATTGTAATTTCTACTGCATTTCTTCATGTTAAAATTGTAATTTCTTCTGCCTTTCTTCATGTTCAAATTGTAATTTCTTCTGCATTTTTCTATGTTAAAATTGTAATTTCTACTGCATTTCTTCATGTTCAAATTGTAATTTCTTCTGCATTTTTCTATGTTAAAATTGTAATTTCTTCTGCCTTTCTTCATGTTCAAATTGTAATTTCTTCTGCATTTTTCTATGTTAAAATTGTAATTTCTTCTGCCTTTCTTCATGTTAAAATTGTAATTTCTTCTGCCTTTCTTCATGTTCAAATTGTAATTTCTTCTGCATTTTTCTATGTTAAAATTGTAATTTCTTCTGCCTTTCTTCATGTTCAAATTGTAATTTCTTCTGCATTTTTCTATGTTAAAATTGTAATTTCTTCTGCCTTTCTTCATGTTCAAATTGTAATTTCTTCTGCCTTTCTTCATGTTAAAATTGTAATTTCTTCTGCATTTTTCTATGTTAAAATTGTAATTTCTTCTGCATTTTTCTATGTTAAAATTGTAATTTCTACTGCATTTCTTCATGTTCAAATTGTAATTTCTTCTGCATTTTTCTATGTTAAAATTGTAATTTCTTCTGCCTTTCTTCATGTTCAAATTGTAATTTCTTCTGCATTTTTCTATGTTAAAATTGTAATTTCTTCTGCCTTTCTTCATGTTCAAATTGTAATTTCTTCTGCCTTTCTTCATGTTAAAATTGTAATTTCTTCTGCATTTTTCTATGTTAAAATTGTAATTTCTACTGCATTTCTTCATGTTAAAATTGTAATTTCTTCTGCCTTTCTTCATGTTCAAATTGTAATTTCTTCTGCATTTTTCTATGTTAAAATTGTAATTTCTACTGCATTTCTTCATGTTCAAATTGTAATTTCTTCTGCATTTTTCTATGTTAAAATTGTAATTTCTTCTGCCTTTCTTCATGTTCAAATTGTAATTTCTTCTGCATTTTTCTATGTTAAAATTGTAATTTCTTCTGCCTTTCTTCATGTTAAAATTGTAATTTCTTCTGCCTTTCTTCATGTTAAAATTGTAATTTCTTCTGCATTTTTCTATGTTAAAATTGTAATTTCTACTGCATTTCTTCATGTTAAAATTGTAATTTCTTCTGCCTTTCTTCATGTTCAAATTGTAATTTCTTCTGCATTTTTCTATGTTAAAATTGTAATTTCTTCTGCCTTTCTTCATGTTCAAATTGTAATTTCTTCTGCCTTTCTTCATGTTAAAATTGTAATTTCTTCTGCATTTTTCTATGTTAAAATTGTAATTTCTACTGCATTTCTTCATGTTAAAATTGTAATTTCTTCTGCCTTTCTTCATGTTCAAATTGTAATTTCTTCTGCATTTTTCTATGTTAAAATTGTAATTTCTACTGCATTTCTTCATGTTCAAATTGTAATTTCTTCTGCATTTTTCTATGTTAAAATTGTAATTTCTTCTGCCTTTCTTCATGTTCAAATTGTAATTTCTTCTGCATTTTTCTATGTTAAAATTGTAATTTCTTCTGCCTTTCTTCATGTTAAAATTGTAATTTCTTCTGCCTTTCTTCATGTTCAAATTGTAATTTCTTCTGCATTTTTCTATGTTAAAATTGTAATTTCTTCTGCCTTTCTTCATGTTCAAATTGTAATTTCTTCTGCATTTTTCTATGTTAAAATTGTAATTTCTTCTGCCTTTCTTCATGTTCAAATTGTAATTTCTTCTGCCTTTCTTCATGTTAAAATTGTAATTTCTTCTGCATTTTTCTATGTTAAAATTGTAATTTCTTCTGCATTTTTCTATGTTAAAATTGTAATTTCTACTGCATTTCTTCATGTTCAAATTGTAATTTCTTCTGCATTTTTCTATGTTAAAATTGTAATTTCTTCTGCCTTTCTTCATGTTCAAATTGTAATTTCTTCTGCATTTTTCTATGTTAAAATTGTAATTTCTTCTGCCTTTCTTCATGTTCAAATTGTAATTTCTTCTGCCTTTCTTCATGTTAAAATTGTAATTTCTTCTGCATTTTTCTATGTTAAAATTGTAATTTCTACTGCATTTCTTCATGTTCAAATTGTAATTTCTTCTGCATTTTTCTATGTTAAAATTGTAATTTCTTCTGCCTTTCTTCATGTTCAAATTGTAATTTCTTCTGCATTTTTCTATGTTAAAATTGTAATTTCTTCTGCCTTTCTTCATGTTAAAATTGTAATTTCTTCTGCATTTTTCTATGTTAAAATTGTAATTTCTACTGCATTTCTTCATGTTCAAATTGTAATTTCTTCTGCATTTTTCTATGTTAAAATTGTAATTTCTTCTGCCTTTCTTCATGTTCAAATTGTAATTTCTACTGCATTTCTTCATGTTCAAATTGTAATTTCTTCTGCATTTTTCTATGTTAAAATTGTAATTTCTTCTGCCTTTCTTCATGTTCAAATTGTAATTTCTTCTGCATTTTTCTATGTTAAAATTGTAATTTCTTCTGCCTTTCTTCATGTTAAAATTGTAATTTCTTCTGCATTTTTCTATGTTAAAATTGTAATTTCTACTGCATTTCTTCATGTTCAAATTGTAATTTCTTCTGCATTTTTCTATGTTAAAATTGTAATTTCTTCTGCCTTTCTTCATGTTCAAATTGTAATTTCTTCTGCATTTTTCTATGTTAAAATTGTAATTTCTTCTGCCTTTCTTCATGTTCAAATTGTAATTTCTTCTGCATTTTTCTATGTTAAAATTGTAATTTCTACTGCATTTCTTCATGTTCAAATTGTAATTTCTTCTGCATTTTTCTATGTTAAAATTGTAATTTCTTCTGCCTTTCTTCATGTTAAAATTGTAATTTCTACTGCATTTCTTCATGTTCAAATTGTAATTTCTTCTGCATTTTTCTATGTTAAAATTGTAATTTCTACTGCATTTCTTCATGTTCAAATTGTAATTTCTTCTGCATTTTTCTATGTTAAAATTGTAATTTCTTCTGCCTTTCTTCATGTTCAAATTGTAATTTCTTCTGCATTTTTCTATGTTAAAATTGTAATTTCTTCTGCCTTTCTTCATGTTAAAATTGTAATTTCTTCTGCATTTTTCTATGTTAAAATTGTAATTTCTACTGCATTTCTTCATGTTCAAATTGTAATTTCTTCTGCATTTTTCTATGTTAAAATTGTAATTTCTTCTGCCTTTCTTCATGTTCAAATTGTAATTTCTTCTGCATTTTTCTATGTTAAAATTGTAATTTCTTCTGCCTTTCTTCATGTTCAAATTGTAATTTCTTCTGCCTTTCTTCATGTTAAAATTGTAATTTCTTCTGCATTTTTCTATGTTAAAATTGTAATTTCTACTGCATTTCTTCATGTTCAAATTGTAATTTCTTCTGCATTTTTCTATGTTAAAATTGTAATTTCTTCTGCCTTTCTTCATGTTCAAATTGTAATTTCTTCTGCATTTTTCTATGTTAAAATTGTAATTTCTACTGCATTTCTTCATGTTCAAATTGTAATTTCTTCTGCATTTTTCTATGTTAAAATTGTAATTTCTTCTGCCTTTCTTCATGTTCAAATTGTAATTTCTTCTGCATTTTTCTATGTTAAAATTGTAATTTCTTCTGCCTTTCTTCATGTTCAAATTGTAATTTCTTCTGCATTTTTCTATGTTAAAATTGTAATTTCTACTGCATTTCTTCATGTTCAAATTGTAATTTCTTCTGCATTTTTCTATGTTAAAATTGTAATTTCTTCTGCCTTTCTTCATGTTCAAATTGTAATTTCTTCTGCATTTTTCTATGTTAAAATTGTAATTTCTTCTGCCTTTCTTCATGTTCAAATTGTAATTTCTTCTGCATTTTTCTATGTTAAAATTGTAATTTCTACTGCATTTCTTCATGTTCAAATTGTAATTTCTTCTGCATTTTTCTATGTTAAAATTGTAATTTCTTCTGCCTTTCTTCATGTTCAAATTGTAATTTCTTCTGCATTTTTCTATGTTAAAATTGTAATTTCTTCTGCCTTTCTTCATGTTAAAATTGTAATTTCTTCTGCATTTTTCTATGTTAAAATTGTAATTTCTACTGCATTTCTTCATGTTCAAATTGTAATTTCTTCTGCATTTTTCTATGTTAAAATTGTAATTTCTTCTGCCTTTCTTCATGTTCAAATTGTAATTTCTTCTGCATTTTTCTATGTTAAAATTGTAATTTCTACTGCATTTCTTCATGTTCAAATTGTAATTTCTTCTGCATTTTTCTATGTTAAAATTGTAATTTCTTCTGCCTTTCTTCATGTTCAAATTGTAATTTCTTCTGCATTTTTCTATGTTAAAATTGTAATTTCTTCTGCCTTTCTTCATGTTAAAATTGTAATTTCTTCTGCCTTTCTTCATGTTCAAATTGTAATTTCTTCTGCATTTTTCTATGTTAAAATTGTAATTTCTTCTGCCTTTCTTCATGTTCAAATTGTAATTTCTTCTGCATTTTTCTATGTTAAAATTGTAATTTCTTCTGCCTTTCTTCATGTTCAAATTGTAATTTCTTCTGCCTTTCTTCATGTTAAAATTGTAATTTCTTCTGCATTTTTCTATGTTAAAATTGTAATTTCTTCTGCATTTTTCTATGTTAAAATTGTAATTTCTTCTGCCTTTCTTCATGTTAAAATTGTAATTTCTACTGCATTTCTTCATGTTAAAATTGTAATTTCTACTGCATTTCTTCATGTTAAAATTGTAATTTCTTCTGCATTTTTCTATGTTAAAATTGTAATTTCTTCTGCATTTTTCTATGTTAAAATTGTAATTTCTTCTGCATTTTTCTATGTTAAAATTGTAATTTCTTCTGCCTTTCTTCATGTTCAAATTGTAATTTCTTCTGCCTTTCTTCATGTTCAAATTGTAATTTCTTCTGCATTTTTCTATGTTAAAATTGTAATTTCTTCTGCCTTTCTTCATGTTCAAATTGTAATTTCTTCTGCCTTTCTTCATGTTCAAATTGTAATTTCTTCTGCATTTTTCTATGTTAAAATTGTAATTTCTTCTGCATTTTTCTATGTTAAAATTGTAATTTCTTCTGCCTTTCTTCATGTTAAAATTGTAATTTCTACTGCATTTCTTCATGTTAAAATTGTAATTTCTACTGCATTTCTTCATGTTAAAATTGTAATTTCTTCTGCATTTTTCTATGTTAAAATTGTAATTTCTTCTGCATTTTTCTATGTTAAAATTGTAATTTCTTCTGCCTTTCTTCATGTTAAAATTGTAATTTCTTCTGTCTTTCTTCATGTTCAAATTGTAATTTCTTCTGCATATTTTCATGTTCAAATTGTAATTTCTTCTGCATTTTTCTATGTTAAAATTGTAATTTCTTCTGCCTTTCTTCATGTTCAAATTGTAATTTCTTCTGCATTTTTCTATGTTAAAATTGTAATTTCTACTGCATTTCTTCATGTTAAAATTGTAATTTCTTCTGCATTTTTCTATGTTAAAATTGTAATTTCTACTGCATTTCTTCATGTTCAAATTGTAATTTCTTCTGCCTTTCTTCATGTTAAAATTGTAATTTCTTCTGCATTTTTCTATGTTAAAATTGTAATTTCTACTGCATTTCTTCATGTTCAAATTGTAATTTCTTCTGCATTTTTCTATGTTAAAATTGTAATTTCTTCTGCATTTTTCTATGTTAAAATTGTAATTTCTTCTGCCTTTCTTCATGTTCAAATTGTAATTTCTTCTGCATTTTTCTATGTTAAAATTGTAATTTCATCTGCCTTTCTTCATGTTCAAATTGTAATTTCTTCTGCATTTTTCTATGTTAAAATTGTAATTTCTTCTGCATTTTTCTATGTTAAAATTGTAATTTCTGCTGCCTTTCTTCATGTTAAAATTGTAATTTCTTCTGCATTTTTCTATGTTAAAATTGTAATTTCTTCTGCCTTTCTTCATGTTCAAATTGTAATTTCTTCTGCATTTTTCTATGTTAAAATTGTAATTTCTTCTGCCTTTCTTCATGTTCAAATTGTAATTTCTTCTGCATTTTTCTATGTTAAAATTGTAATTTCTACTGCCTTTCTTCATGTTCAAATTGTAATTTCTTCTGCATTTTTCTATGTTAAAATTGTAATTTCTACTGCATTTCTTCATGTTCAAATTGTAATTTCTTCTGCATTTTTCTATGTTAAAATTGTAATTTCTTCTGCCTTTCTTCATGTTCAAATTGTAATTTCTTCTGCATTTTTCTATGTTAAAATTGTAATTTCTTCTGCCTTTCTTCATGTTAAAATTGTAATTTCTTCTGCATTTTTCTATGTTAAAATTGTAATTTCATCTGCCTTTCTTCATGTTCAAATTGTAATTTTTCTGCATTTTTCTATGTTAAAATTGTAATTTCTTCTGCATTTTTCTATGTTAAAATTGTAATTTCTGCTGCCTTTCTTCATGTTAAAATTGTAATTTCTTCTGCATTTTTCTATGTTAAAATTGTAATTTCTTCTGCCTTTCTTCATGTTCAAATTGTAATTTCTTCTGCATTTTTCTATGTTAAAATTGTAATTTCTTCTGCCTTTCTTCATGTTAAAATTGTAATTTCTGCTGCCTTTCTTCATGTTCAAATTGTAATTTCTTCTGCATTTTTCTATGTTAAAATTGTAATTTCTTCTGCATTTTTCTATGTTCAAATTGTAATTTCTTCTGCCTTTCTTCATGTTAAAATTGTAATTTCTTCTGCATTTTTCTATGTTAAAATTGTAATTTCTTCTGCCTTTCTTCATGTTAAAATTGTAATTTCTTCTGCATTTTTCTATGTTAAAATTGTAATTTCTTCTGCATTTTTCTATGTTCAAATTGTAATTTCTTCTGCCTTTCTTCATGTTAAAATTGTAATTTCTTCTGCATTTTTCTATGTTAAAATTGTAATTTCTGCTGCCTTTCTTCATGTTAAAATTGTAATTTCTTCTGCATTTTTCTATGTTAAAATTGTAATTTCTTCTGCATTTTTCTATGTTCAAATTGTAATTTCTTCTGCCTTTCTTCATGTTAAAATTGTAATTTCTTCTGCCTTTCTTCATGTTCAAATTGTAATTTCTTCTGCATTTTTCTATGTTAAAATTGTAATTTCTGCTGCCTTTCTTCATGTTCAAATTGTAATTTCTTCTGCATTTTTCTATGTTAAAATTGTAATTTCTTCTGCCTTTCTTCATGTTAAAATTGTAATTTCTTCTGCATTTTTCTATGTTAAAATTGTAATTTCTTCTGCCTTTCTTCATGTTAAAATTGTAATTTCTTCTGCATTTTTCTATGTTAAAATTGTAATTTCTTCTGCCTTTCTTCATGTTCAAATTGTAATTTCTTCTGCATTTTTCTATGTTAAAATTGTAATTTCTTCTGCCTTTCTTCATGTTAAAATTGTAATTTCTGCACCCTTTCTTCATGTTCAAATTGTAATTTCTTCTGCATTTTTCTATGTTAAAATTGTAATTTCTTCTGCATTTTTCTATGTTAAAATTGTAATTTCATCTGCCTTTCTTCATGTTCAAATTGTAATTTCTTCTGCATTTTTCTATGTTAAAATTGTAATTTCTTCTGCCTTTCTTCATGTTAAAATTGTAATTTCTTCTGCATTTTTCTATGTTAAAATTGTAATTTCTTCTGCATTTTTCTATGTTCAAATTGTAATTTCTTCTGCCTTTCTTCATGTTAAAATTGTAATTTCTTCTGCATTTTTCTATGTTAAAATTGTAATTTCTGCTGCCTTTCTTCATGTTAAAATTGTAATTTCTTCTGCATTTTTCTATGTTAAAATTGTAATTTCTTCTGCATTTTTCTATGTTCAAATTGTAATTTCTTCTGCCTTTCTTCATGTTAAAATTGTAATTTCTTCTGCATTTTTCTATGTTAAAATTGTAATTTCTGCTGCCTTTCTTCATGTTAAAATTGTAATTTCTTCTGCATTTTTCTATGTTAAAATTGTAATTTCTTCTGCATTTTTCTATGTTAAAATTGTAATTTCTTCTGCCTTTCTTCATGTTAAAATTGTAATTTCTTCTGCCTTTCTTCATGTTCAAATTGTAATAGCTTCTGCATTTTTCTATGTTAAAATTGTAATTTCTTCTGCCTTTCTTCATGTTCAAATTGTAATTTCTTCTGCATTTTTCTATGTTAAAATTGTAATTTCTACTGCATTTCTTCATGTTCAAATTGTAATTTCTTCTGCATTTTTCTATGTTAAAATTGTAATTTCTTCTGTCTTTCTTCATGTTCAAATTGTAATTTCTTCTGCATATTTTCATGTTCAAATTGTAATTTCTTCTGCATTTTTCTATGTTAAAATTGTAATTTCTACTGCATTTCTTCATGTTCAAATTGTAATTTCTTCTGCATTTTTCTATGTTAAAATTGTAATTTCTTCTGCCTTTCTTCATGTTCAAATTGTAATTTCTTCTGCATTTTTCTATGTTAAAATTGTAATTTCATCTGCCTTTCTTCATGTTCAAATTGTAATTTCTTCTGCATTTTTCTATGTTAAAATTGTAATTTCTTCTGCATTTTTCTATGTTAAAATTGTAATTTCTGCTGCCTTTCTTCATGTTAAAATTGTAATTTCTTCTGCATTTTTCTATGTTAAAATTGTAATTTCTTCTGCCTTTCTTCATGTTCAAATTGTAATTTCTTCTGCATTTTTCTATGTTAAAATTGTAATTTCTTCTGCCTTTCTTCATGTTCAAATTGTAATTTCTTCTGCATTTTTCTATGTTAAAATTGTAATTTCTACTGCCTTTCTTCATGTTCAAATTGTAATTTCTTCTGCATTTTTCTATGTTAAAATTGTAATTTCTACTGCATTTCTTCATGTTCAAATTGTAATTTCTTCTGCATTTTTCTATGTTAAAATTGTAATTTCTTCTGCCTTTCTTCATGTTCAAATTGTAATTTCTTCTGCATTTTTCTATGTTAAAATTGTAATTTCATCTGCCTTTCTTCATGTTCAAATTGTAATTTCTTCTGCCTTTCTTCATGTTCAAATTGTAATTTCTTCTGCATTTTTCTATGTTAAAATTGTAATTTCTTCTGCATTTTTCTATGTTAAAATTGTAATTTCTGCTGCCTTTCTTCATGTTAAAATTGTAATTTCTTCTGCATTTTTCTATGTTAAAATTGTAATTTCTTCTGCCTTTCTTCATGTTCAAATTGTAATTTCTTCTGCATTTTTCTATGTTCAAATTGTAATTTCTTCTGCCTTTCTTCATGTTCAAATTGTAATTTCTTCTGCCTTTCTTCATGTTCAAATTGTAATAGCTTCTGCATTTTTCTATGTTAAAATTGTAATTTCTTCTGCCTTTCTTCATGTTCAAATTGTAATTTCTTCTGCATTTTTCTATGTTAAAATTGTAATTTCTACTGCCTTTCTTCATGTTCAAATTGTAATTTCTTCTGCATTTTTCTATGTTAAAATTGTAATTTCTACTGCATTTCTTCATGTTCAAATTGTAATTTCTTCTGCATTTTTCTATGTTAAAATTGTAATTTCTTCTGCCTTTCTTCATGTTCAAATTGTAATTTCTTCTGCATTTTTCTATGTTAAAATTGTAATTTCATCTGCCTTTCCTCATGTTCAAATTGTAATTTCTTCTGCCTTTCTTCATGTTCAAATTGTAATTTCTTCTGCATTTTTCTATGTTAAAATTGTAATTTCTTCTGCATTTTTCTATGTTAAAATTGTAATTTCTGCTGCCTTTCTTCATGTTAAAATTGTAATTTCTTCTGCATTTTTCTATGTTAAAATTGTAATTTCTTCTGCCTTTCTTCATGTTCAAATTGTAATTTCTTCTGCATTTTTCTATGTTCAAATTGTAATTTCTTCTGCCTTTCTTCATGTTCAAATTGTAATTTCTTCTGCCTTTCTTCATGTTCAAATTGTAATAGCTTCTGCATTTTTCTATGTTAAAATTGTAATTTCTTCTGCCTTTCTTCATGTTCAAATAGTAATTTCTTCTGCATTTTTCTATGTTAAAATTGTAATTTCTTCTGCCTTTCTTCATGTTCAAATTGTAATTTCTTCTGCATTTTTCTATGTTAAAATTGTAATTTCTTCTGCATTTTTCTATGTTAAAATTGTAATTTCTTCTGCCTTTCTTCATGTTAAAATTGTAATTTCTTCTGCATTTTTCTATGTTAAAATTGTAATTTCTTCTGCCTTTCTTCATGTTAAAATTGTAATTTCTTCTGCCTTTCTTCATGTTCAAATTGTAATTTCTTCTGCCTTTCTTCATGTTCAAATTGTAATTTCTTCTGCATTTTTCTATGTTAAAATTGTAATTTCTTCTGCCTTTCTTCATGTTCAAATTGTAATTTCTTCTGCATTTTTCGATGTTAAAATTGTAATTTCTTCTGCCTTTCTTCATGTTCAAATTGTAATTTCTTCTGCATTTTTCTATGTTAAAATTGTAATTTCTTCTGCCTTTCTTCATGTTAAAATTGTAATTTCTTCTGCATTTTTCTATGTTCAAATTGTAATTTCTTCTGCCTTTCTTCATGTTCAAATTGTAATTTCTTCTGCATTTTTCTATGTTAAAATTGTAATTTCTTCTGCCTTTCTTCATGTTCAAATTGTAATTTCTTCTGCATTTTTCGATGTTAAAATTGTAATTTCTTCTGCCTTTCTTCATGTTAAAATTGTAATTTCTTCTGCATTTTTCTATGTTAAAATTGTAATTTCTTCTGCCTTTCTTCATGTTAAAATTGTAATTTCTTCTGCCTTTCTTCATGTTCAAATTGTAATTTCTTCTGCCTTTCTTCATGTTCAAATTGTAATTTCTTCTGCATTTTTCTATGTTAAAATTGTAATTTCTTCTGCCTTTCTTCATGTTCAAATTGTAATTTCTTCTGCATTTTTCGATGTTAAAATTGTAATTTCTTCTGCCTTTCTTCATGTTCAAATTGTAATTTCTTCTGCATTTTTCTATGTTAAAATTGTAATTTCTTCTGCCTTTCTTCAGGTTCAAATTGTAATTTCTTCTGCATTTTTCTATGTTCAAATTGTAATTTCTTCTGCCTTTCTTCATGTTCAAATTGTAATTTCTTCTGCCTTTCTTCATGTTCAAATTGTAATTTCTTCTGCCTTTCTTCATGTTCAAATTGTAATTTCTTCTGCCTTTCTTCATGTTCAAATTGTAATTTCTTCTGCCTTTCTTCATGTTAAAATTGTAATTTCTTCTGCCTTTCTTCATGTTCAAATTGTAATTTCTTCTGCATTTTTCTATGTTAAAATTGTAATTTCTTCTGCATTTTTCTATGTTAAAATTGTAATTTCTTCTGCCTTTCTTCATGTTCAAATTGTAATTTCTTCTGCCTTTCTTCATGTTCAAATTGTAATTTCTTCTGCCTTTCTTCATGTTCAAATTGTAATTTCTTCTGCATTTTTCTATGTTAAAATTGTAATTTCTTCTGCATTTTTCTATGTTAAAATTGTAATTTCTTCTGCCTTTCTTCATGTTCAAATTGTAATTTCTTCTGCCTTTCTTCATGTTCAAATTGTAATTTCTTCTGCCTTTCTTCATGTTCAAATTGTAATTTCTTCTGCATTTTTCTATGTTAAAATTGTAATTTCTTCTGCCTTTCTTCATGTTAAAATTGTAATTTCTTCTGCATTTTTCTATGTTCAAATTGTAATTTCTTCTGCCTTTCTTCATGTTAAAATTGTAATTTCTTCTGCCTTTCTTCATGTTCAAATTGTAATTTCTTCTGCATTTTTCTATGTTAAAATTGTAATTTCTTCTGCCTTTCTTCATGTTCAAATTGTAATTTCTTCTGCATTTTTCTATGTTAAAATTGTAATTTCTTCTGCCTTTCTTCATGTTAAAATTGTAATTTCTTCTGCATTTTTCTATGTTAAAATTGTAATTTCTTCTGCCTTTCTTCATGTTAAAATTGTAATTTCTTCTGCATTTTTCTATGTTCAAATTGTAATTTCTTCTGCCTTTCTTCATGTTCAAATTGTAATTTCTTCTGCCTTTCTTCATGTTCAAATTGTAATTTCTTCTGCCTTTCTTCATGTTCAAATTGTAATTTCTTCTGCCTTTCTTCATGTTCAAATTGTAATTTCTTCTGCATTTTTCTATGTTAAAATTGTAATTTCTTCTGCCTTTCTTCATGTTAAAATTGTAATTTCTTCTGCATTTTTCTATGTTCAAATTGTAATTTCTTCTGCCTTTCTTCATGTTAAAATTGTAATTTCTTCTGCCTTTCTTCATGTTCAAATTGTAATTTCTTCTGCATTTTTCTATGTTAAAATTGTAATTTCTTCTGCCTTTCTTCATGTTCAAATTGTAATTTCTTCTGCATTTTTCTATGTTAAAATTGTAATTTCTTCTGCATTTTTCTATGTTCAAATTGTAATTTCTTCTGCCTTTCTTCATGTTCAAATTGTAATTTCTTCTGCCTTTCTTCATGTTCAAATTGTAATTTCTTCTGCCTTTCTTCATGTTCAAATTGTAATTTCTTCTGCCTTTCTTCATGTTCAAATTGTAATTTCTTCTGCATTTTTCTATGTTAAAATTGTAATTTCTTCTGCCTTTCTTCATGTTAAAATTGTAATTTCTTCTGCATTTTTCTATGTTCAAATTGTAATTTCTTCTGCCTTTCTTCATGTTAAAATTGTAATTTCTTCTGCCTTTCTTCATGTTCAAATTGTAATTTCTTCTGCATTTTTCTATGTTAAAATTGTAATTTCTTCTGCCTTTCTTCATGTTCAAATTGTAATTTCTTCTGCATTTTTCTATGTTAAAATTGTAATTTCTTCTGCCTTTCTTCATGTTCAAATTGTAATTTCTTCTGCATTTTTCTATGTTAAAATTGTAATTTCTTCTGCCTTTCTTCATGTTCAAATTGTAATTTCTTCTGCATTTTTCTATGTTAAAATTGTAATTTCTACTGCCTTTCTTCATGTTCAAATTGTAATTTCTTCTGCATTTTTCTATGTTAAAATTGTAATTTCTACTGCATTTCTTCATGTTCAAATTGTAATTTCTTCTGCATTTTTCTATGTTAAAATTGTAATTTCTTCTGCCTTTCTTCATGTTCAAATTGTAATTTCTTCTGCATTTTTCTATGTTAAAATTGTAATTTCATCTGCCTTTCTTCATGTTCAAATTGTAATTTCTTCTGCATTTTTCTATGTTAAAATTGTAATTTCTTCTGCATTTTTCTATGTTAAAATTGTAATTTCTGCTGCCTTTCTTCATGTTAAAATTGTAATTTCTTCTGCATTTTTCTATGTTAAAATTGTAATTTCTTCTGCCTTTCTTCATGTTCAAATTGTAATTTCTTCTGCATTTTTCTATGTTCAAATTGTAATTTCTTCTGCCTTTCTTCATGTTCAAATTGTAATTTCTTCTGCCTTTCTTCATGTTCAAATTGTAATAGCTTCTGCATTTTTCTATGTTAAAATTGTAATTTCTTCTGCCTTTCTTCATGTTCAAATTGTAATTTCTTCTGCATTTTTCTATGTTAAAATTGTAATTTCTTCTGCCTTTCTTCATGTTCAAATTGTAATTTCTTCTGCATTTTTCTATGTTAAAATTGTAATTTCTTCTGCATTTTTCTATGTTAAAATTGTAATTTCTTCTGCCTTTCTTCATGTTAAAATTGTAATTTCTTCTGCATTTTTCTATGTTAAAATTGTAATTTCTTCTGCCTTTCTTCATGTTCAAATTGTAATTTCTTCTGCATTTTTCTATGTTAAAATTGTAATTTCTTCTGCCTTTCTTCATGTTCAAATTGTAATTTCTTCTGTATTTTTCGATGTTAAAATTGTAATTTCTTCTGCCTTTCTTCATGTTCAAATTGTAATTTCTTCTGCATTTTTCTATGTTAAAATTGTAATTTCTTCTGCCTTTCTTCAGGTTCAAATTGTAATTTCTTCTGCATTTTTCTATGTTCAAATTGTAATTTCTTCTGCCTTTCTTCATGTTCAAATTGTAATTTCTTCTGCCTTTCTTCATGTTCAAATTGTAATTTCTTCTGCCTTTCTTCATGTTCAAATTGTAATTTCTTCTGCCTTTCTTCATGTTCAAATTGTAATTTCTTCTGCATTTTTCTATGTTAAAATTGTAATTTCTTCTGCATTTTTCTATGTTAAAATTGTAATTTCTTCTGCCTTTCTTCATGTTCAAATTGTAATTTCTTCTGCCTTTCTTCATGTTCAAATTGTAATTTCTTCTGCCTTTCTTCATGTTCAAATTGTAATTTCTTCTGCATTTTTCTATGTTAAAATTGTAATTTCTTCTGCCTTTCTTCATGTTAAAATTGTAATTTCTTCTGCATTTTTCTATGTTCAAATTGTAATTTCTTCTGCCTTTCTTCATGTTAAAATTGTAATTTCTTCTGCCTTTCTTCATGTTCAAATTGTAATTTCTTCTGCATTTTTCTATGTTAAAATTGTAATTTCTTCTGCCTTTCTTCATGTTCAAATTGTAATTTCTTCTGCATTTTTCTATGTTAAAATTGTAATTTCTTCTGCCTTTCTTCATGTTCAAATTGTAATTTCTTCTGCATTTTTCTATGTTAAAATTGTAATTTCTTCTGCCTTTCTTCATGTTCAAATTGTAATTTCTTCTGCATTTTTCTATGTTAAAATTGTAATTTCTTCTGCCTTTCTTCATGTTCAAATTGTAATTTCTTCTGCCTTTCTTCATGTTCAAATTGTAATTTCTTCTGCATTTTTCTATGTTAAAATTGTAATTTCTTCTGCCTTTCTTCATGTTCAAATTGTAATTTCTTCTGCCTTTCTTCATGTTCAAATTGTAATTTCTTTCTGCATTTTTCTATGTTAAAATTGTAATTTCTTCTGCCTTTCTTCATGTTCAAATTGTAATTTCTTCTGCCTTTCTTCATGTTCAAATTGTAATTTCTTCTGCCTTTCTTCATGTTCAAATTGTAATTTCTTCTGCCTTTCTTCATGTTCAAATTGTAATTTCTTCTGCCTTTCTTCATGTTCAAATTGTAATTTCTTCTGCCTTTCTTCATGTTAAAATTGTAATTTCTTCTGCCTTTCTTCATGTTCAAATTGTAATTTCTTCTGCATTTTTCTATGTTAAAATTGTAATTTCTTCTGCCTTTCTTCATGTTAAAATTGTAATTTCTTCTGCATTTTTCTATGTTCAAATTGTAATTTCTTCTGCCTTTCTTCATGTTAAAATTGTAATTTCTTCTGCCTTTCTTCATGTTCAAATTGTAATTTCTTCTGCATTTTTCTATGTTAAAATTGTAATTTCTTCTGCCTTTCTTCATGTTAAAATTGTAATTTCTTCTGCATTTTTCTATGTTAAAATTGTAATTTCTTCTGCCTTTCTTCATGTTCAAATTGTAATTTCTTCTGCCTTTCTTCATGTTCAAATTGTAATTTCTTCTGCATTTTTCTATGTTAAAATTGTAATTTCTTCTGCCTTTCTTCATGTTCAAATTGTAATTTCTTCTGCCTTTCTTCATGTTCAAATTGTAATTTCTTTCTGCATTTTTCTATGTTAAAATTGTAATTTCTTCTGCCTTTCTTCATGTTCAAATTGTAATTTCTTCTGCCTTTCTTCATGTTCAAATTGTAATTTCTTCTGCCTTTCTTCATGTTCAAATTGTAATTTCTTCTGCCTTTCTTCATGTTCAAATTGTAATTTCTTCTGCCTTTCTTCATGTTCAAATTGTAATTTCTTCTGCCTTTCTTCATGTTAAAATTGTAATTTCTTCTGCCTTTCTTCATGTTCAAATTGTAATTTCTTCTGCATTTTTCTATGTTAAAATTGTAATTTCTTCTGCCTTTCTTCATGTTAAAATTGTAATTTCTTCTGCATTTTTCTATGTTCAAATTGTAATTTCTTCTGCCTTTCTTCATGTTAAAATTGTAATTTCTTCTGCCTTTCTTCATGTTCAAATTGTAATTTCTTCTGCATTTTTCTATGTTAAAATTGTAATTTCTTCTGCCTTTCTTCATGTTCAAATTGTAATTTCTTCTGCATTTTTCTATGTTAAAATTGTAATTTCTTCTGCATTTTTCTATGTTAAAATTGTAATTTCTTCTGCCTTTCTTCATGTTCAAATTGTAATTTCTTCTGCATTTTTCTATGTTAAAATTGTAATTTCTTCTGCCTTTCTTCATGTTCAAATTGTAATTTCTTCTGCATTTTTCTATGTTAAAATTGTCATTTCTTCTGCATTTTTCTATGTTAAAATTGTAATTTCTTCTGCCTTTCTTCATGTTCAAATTGTAATTTCTTCTGCATTTTTCTATGTTAAAATTGTAATTTCTTCTGCCTTTCTTCATGTTAAAATTGTAATTTCTTCTGCCTTTCTTCATGTTCAAATTGTAATTTCTTCTGCCTTTCTTCATGTTAAAATTGTAATTTCTTCTGCCTTTCTTCATGTTCAAATTGTAATTTCTTCTGCATTTTTCTATGTTAAAATTGTAATTTCTTCTGCCTTTCTTCATGTTCAAATTGTAATTTCTTCTGCATTTTTCTATGTTCAAATTGTAATTTCTTCTGCATTTTTCTATGTTAAAATTGTAATTTCTTCTGCCTTTCTTCATGTTCAAATTGTAATTTCTTCTGCCTTTCTTCATGTTCAAATTGTAATTTCTTCTGCCTTTCTTCATGTTAAAATTGTAATTTCTTCTGCCTTTCTTCATGTTCAAATTGTAATTTCTTCTGCATTTTTCTATGTTAAAATTGTAATTTCTTCTGCCTTTCTTCATGTTCAAATTGTAATTTCTTCTGCATTTTTCTATGTTCAAATTGTAATTTCTTCTGCATTTTTCTATGTTAAAATTGTAATTTCTTCTGCCTTTCTTCATGTTCAAATTGTAATTTCTTCTGCATTTTTCTATGTTAAAATTGTAATTTCTTCTGCCTTTCTTCATGTTCAAATTGTAATTTCTTCTGCATTTTTCTATGTTAAAATTGTAATTTCTTCTGCATTTTTCTATGTTAAAATTGTAATTTCTTCTGCCTTTCTTCATGTTCAAATTGTAATTTCTTCTGCATTTTTCTATGTTAAAATTGTAATTTCTTCTGCCTTTCTTCATGTTAAAATTGTAATTTCTTCTGCCTTTCTTCATGTTCAAATTGTAATTTCTTCTGCCTTTCTTCATGTTAAAATTGTAATTTCTTCTGCCTTTCTTCATGTTCAAATTGTAATTTCTTCTGCATTTTTCTATGTTAAAATTGTAATTTCTTCTGCCTTTCTTCATGTTCAAATTGTAATTTCTTCTGCATTTTTCTATGTTAAAATTGTAATTTCTTCTGCATTTTTCTATGTTAAAATTGTAATTTCTTCTGCCTTTCTTCATGTTCAAATTGTAATTTCTTCTGCATTTTTCTATGTTAAAATTGTAATTTCTTCTGCCTTTCTTCATGTTAAAATTGTAATTTCTTCTGCCTTTCTTCATGTTCAAATTGTAATTTCTTCTGCCTTTCTTCATGTTAAAATTGTAATTTCTTCTGCCTTTCTTCATGTTCAAATTGTAATTTCTTCTGCATTTTTCTATGTTAAAATTGTAATTTCTTCTGCCTTTCTTCATGTTCAAATTGTAATTTCTTCTGCCTTTCTTCATGTTCAAATTGTAATTTCTTCTGCATTTTTCTATGTTCAAATTGTAATTTCTTCTGCATTTTTCTATGTTAAAATTGTAATTTCTTCTGCCTTTCTTCATGTTAAAATTGTAATTTCTTCTGCCTTTCTTCATGTTCAAATTGTAATTTCTTCTGCCTTTCTTCATGTTAAAATTGTAATTTCTTCTGCCTTTCTTCATGTTCAAATTGTAATTTCTTCTGCATTTTTCTATGTTAAAATTGTAATTTCTTCTGCCTTTCTTCATGTTCAAATTGTAATTTCTTCTGCATTTTTCTATGTTCAAATTGTAATTTCTTCTGCATTTTTCTATGTTAAAATTGTAATTTCTTCTGCCTTTCTTCATGTTCAAATTGTAATTTCTTCTGCATTTTTCTATGTTAAAATTGTAATTTCTTCTGCCTTTCTTCATGTTCAAATTGTAATTTCTTCTGCATTTTTCTATGTTAAAATTGTAATTTCTTCTGCCTTTCTTCATGTTCAAATTGTAATTTCTTCTGCCTTTCTTCATGTTCAAATTGTAATTTCTTCTGCATGTTTCTATGTTAAAATTGTAATTTCTTCTGCCTTTCTTCATGTTCAAATTGTAATTTCTTCTGCATTTTTCTATGTTAAAATTGTAATTTCTTCTGCCTTTCTTCATGTTCAAATTGTAATTTCTTCTGCCTTTCTTCATGTTAAAATTGTAATTTCTTCTGCCTTTCTTCATGTTCAAATTGTAATTTCTTCTGCCTTTCTTCATGTTCAAATTGTAATTTCTTCTGCCTTTCTTCATGTTCAAATTGTAATTTCTTCTGCATTTTTCTATGTTCAAATTGTAATTTCTTCTGCCTTTCTTCATGTTCAAATTGTAATTTCTTCTGCATTTTTCTATGTTAAAATTGTAATTTCTTCTGCCTTTCTTCATGTTCAAATTGTAATTTCTTCTGCATTTTTCTATGTTCAAATTGTAATTTCTTCTGCATTTTTCTATGTTAAAATTGTAATTTCTTCTGCCTTTCTTCATGTTCAAATTGTAATTTCTTCTGCATTTTTCTATGTTAAAATTGTAATTTCTTCTGCCTTTCTTCATGTTCAAATTGTAATTTCTTCTGCATTTTTCTATGTTAAAATTGTAATTTCTTCTGCCTTTCTTCATGTTCAAATTGTAATTTCTTCTGCCTTTCTTCATGTTCAAATTGTAATTTCTTCTGCATGTTTCTATGTTAAAATTGTAATTTCTTCTGCCTTTCTTCATGTTCAAATTGTAATTTCTTCTGCATTTTTCTATGTTAAAATTGTAATTTCTTCTGCCTTTCTTCATGTTCAAATTGTAATTTCTTCTGCCTTTCTTCATGTTAAAATTGTAATTTCTTCTGCCTTTCTTCATGTTCAAATTGTAATTTCTTCTGCCTTTCTTCATTTTCAAATTGTAATTTCTTCTGCCTTTCTTCATGTTAAAATTGTAATTTCTTCTGCCTTTCTTCATGTTCAAATTGTAATTTCTTCTGCCTTTCTTCATGTTCAAATTGTAATTTCTTCTGCATTTTTCTATGTTAAAATTGTAATTTCTTCTGCCTTTCTTCATGTTCAAATTGTAATTTCTTCTGCATTTTTCTATGTTAAAATTGTAATTTCTTCTGCCTTTCTTCATGTTCAAATTGTAATTTCTTCTGCATTTTTCTATGTTCAAATTGTAATTTCTTCTGCCTTTCTTCATGTTAAAATTGTAATTTCTTCTGCATTTTTCTATGTTCAAATTGTAATTTCTTCTGCCTTTCTTCATGTTCAAATTGTAATTTCTTCTGCATTTTTCTATGTTAAAATTGTAATTTCTTCTGCCTTTCTTCATGTTCAAATTGTAATTTCTTCTGCATTTTTCTATGTTAAAATTGTAATTTCTTCTGCCTTTCTTCATGTTCAAATTGTAATTTCTTCTGCATTTTTCTATGTTCAAATTGTAATTTCTTCTGCCTTTCTTCATGTTAAAATTGTAATTTCTTCTGCATTTTTCTATGTTAAAATTGTAATTTCTTCTGCCTTTCTTCATGTTAAAATTGTAATTTCTTCTGCCTTTCTTCATGTTCAAATTGTAATTTCTTCTGCCTTTCTTCATGTTAAAATTGTAATTTCTTCTGCCTTTCTTCATGTTCAAATTGTAATTTCTTCTGCATTTTTCTATGTTAAAATTGTAATTTCTTCTGCCTTTCTTCATGTTCAAATTGTAATTTCTTCTGCATTTTTCTATGTTCAAATTGTAATTTCTTCTGCATTTTTCTATGTTAAAATTGTAATTTCTTCTGCCTTTCTTCATGTTCAAATTGTAATTTCTTCTGCCTTTCTTCATGTTCAAATTGTAATTTCTTCTGCATTTTTCTATGTTAAAATTGTAATTTCTTCTGCCTTTCTTCATGTTCAAATTGTAATTTCTTCTGCCTTTCTTCATGTTCAAATTGTAATTTCTTCTGCATTTTTCTATGTTAAAATTGTAATTTCTTCTGCCTTTCTTCATGTTCAAATTGTAATTTCTTCTGCATTTTTCTATGTTAAAATTGTAATTTCTTCTGCCTTTCTTCATGTTCAAATTGTAATTTCTTCTGCATTTTTCTATGTTCAAATTGTAATTTCTTCTGCCTTTCTTCATGTTAAAATTGTAATTTCTTCTGCATTTTTCTATGTTAAAATTGTAATTTCTTCTGCCTTTCTTCATGTTCAAATTGTAATTTCTTCTGCCTTTCTTCATGTTCAAATTGTAATTTCTTCTGCCTTTCTTCATGTTCAAATTGTAATTTCTTCTGCCTTTCTTCATGTTAAAATTGTAATTTCTTCTGCCTTTCTTCATGTTCAAATTGTAATTTCTTCTGCATTTTTCTATGTTAAAATTGTAATTTCTTCTGCCTTTCTTCATGTTCAAATTGTAATTTCTTCTGCATTTTTCTATGTTCAAATTGTAATTTCTTCTGCATTTTTCTATGTTAAAATTGTAAATTCTTCTGCCTTTCTTCATGTTCAAATTGTAATTTCTTCTGCCTTTCTTCATGTTCAAATTGTAATTTCTTCTGCATTTTTCTATGTTAAAATTGTAATTTCTTCTGCCTTTCTTCATGTTCAAATTGTAATTTCTTCTGCATTTTTCTATGTTCAAATTGTAATTTCTTCTGCCTTTCTTCATGTTCAAATTGTAATTTCTTCTGCATTTTTCTATGTTAAAATTGTAATTTCTTCTGCCTTTCTTCATGTTCAAATTGTAATTTCTTCTGCCTTTCTTCATGTTCAAATTGTAATTTCTTCTGCATTTTTCTATGTTAAAATTGTAATTTCTTCTGCCTTTCTTCATGTTCAAATTGTAATTTCTTCTGCATTTTTCTATGTTCAAATTGTAATTTCTTCTGCATTTTTCTATGTTAAAATTGTAATTTCTTCTGCCTTTCTTCATGTTCAAATTGTAATTTCTTCTGCCTTTCTTCATGTTCAAATTGTAATTTCTTCTGCATTTTTCTATGTTAAAATTGTAATTTCTTCTGCCTTTCTTCATGTTCAAATTGTAATTTCTTCTGCATTTTTCTATGTTCAAATTGTAATTTCTTCTGCCTTTCTTCATGTTCAAATTGTAATTTCTTCTGCATTTTTCTATGTTAAAATTGTAATTTCTTCTGCCTTTCTTCATGTTCAAATTGTAATTTCTTCTGCCTTTCTTCATGTTCAAATTGTAATTTCTTCTGCATTTTTCTATGTTAAAATTGTAATTTCTTCTGCCTTTCTTCATGTTCAAATTGTAATTTCTTCTGCATTTTTCTATGTTAAAATTGTAATTTCTTCTGCCTTTCTTCATGTTCAAATTGTAATTTCTTCTGCATTTTTCTATGTTCAAATTGTAATTTCTTCTGCCTTTCTTCATGTTAAAATTGTAATTTCTTCTGCATTTTTCTATGTTAAAATTGTAATTTCTTCTGCCTTTCTTCATGTTCAAATTGTAATTTCTTCTGCCTTTCTTCATGTTCAAATTGTAATTTCTTCTGCCTTTCTTCATGTTCAAATTGTAATTTCTTCTGCCTTTCTTCATGTTAAAATTGTAATTTCTTCTGCCTTTCTTCATGTTCAAATTGTAATTTCTTCTGCATTTTTCTATGTTAAAATTGTAATTTCTTCTGCCTTTCTTCATGTTCAAATTGTAATTTCTTCTGCATTTTTCTATGTTAAAATTGTAATTTCTTCTGCCTTTCTTCATGTTCAAATTGTAATGTCTTCTGCATTTTTCTATGTTAAAATTGTAATTTCTTCTGCCTTTCTTCATGTTCAAATTGTAATTTCTTCTGCATTTTTCTATGTTAAAATTGTAATTTCTTCTGCCTTTCTTCATGTTCAAATTGTAATTTCTTCTGCATTTTTCTATGTTAAAATTGTAATTTCTTCTGCCTTTCTTCATGTTCAAATTGTAATTTCTTCTGCATTTTTCTATGTTAAAATTGTAATTTCTTCTGCCTTTCTTCATGTTCAAATTGTAATTTCTTCTGCATTTTTCTATGTTCAAATTGTAATTTCTTCTGCCTTTCTTCATGTTAAAATTGTAATTTCTTCTGCATTTTTCTATGTTAAAATTGTAATTTCTTCTGCCTTTCTTCATGTTCAAATTGTAATGTCTTCTGCATTTTTCTATGTTAAAATTGTAATTTCTTCTGCCTTTCTTCATGTTAAAATTGTAATTTCTTCTGCATTTTTCTATGTTAAAATTGTAATTTCTTCTGCCTTTCTTCATGTTAAAATTGTAATTTCTTCTGCATTTTTCTATGTTAAAATTGTAATTTCTTCTGCCTTTCTTCATGTTCAAATTGTAATTTCTTCTGCATTTTTCTATGTTAAAATTGTAATTTCTTCTGCCTTTCTTCATGTTCAAATTGTAATTTCTTCTGCATTTTTCTATGTTAAAATTGTAATTTCTTCTGCCTTTCTTCATGTTCAAATTGTAATTTCTTCTGCATTTTTCTATGTTCAAATTGTAATTTCTTCTGCCTTTCTTCATGTTAAAATTGTAATTTCTTCTGCCTTTCTTCATGTTCAAATTGTAATTTCTTCTGCCTTTCTTCATGTTAAAATTGTAATTTCTTCTGCATTTTTCTATGTTCAAATTGTAATTTCTTCTGCCTTTCTTCATGTTAAAATTGTAATTTCTTCTGCCTTTCTTCATGTTCAAATTGTAATTTCTTCTGCATTTTTCTATGTTAAAATTGTAATTTCTTCTGCCTTTCTTTATGTTCAAATTGTAATTTCTTCTGCCTTTCTTCATGTTAAAATTGTAATTTCTTCTGCCTTTCTTCATGTTCAAATTGTAATTTCTTCTGCCTTTCTTCATGTTCAAATTGTAATTTCTTCTGCCTTTCTTCATGTTCAAATTGTAATTTCTTCTGCCTTTCTTCATGTTAAAATTGTAATTTCTTCTGCATTTTTCTATGTTAAAATTGTAATTTCTTCTGCCTTTCTTCATGTTCAAATTGTAATTTCTTCTGCATTTTTCTATGTTCAAATTGTAATTTCTTCTGCCTTTCTTCATGTTCAAATTGTAATTTCTTCTGCCTTTCTTCATGTTCAAATTGTAATTTCTTCTGCCTTTCTTCATGTTAAAATTGTAATTTCTTCTGCATTTTTCTATGTTAAAATTGTAATTTCTTCTGCCTTTCTTTATGTTCAAATTGTAATTTCTTCTGCCTTTCTTCATGTTAAAATTGTAATTTCTTCTGCCTTTCTTCATGTTCAAATTGTAATTTCTTCTGCCTTTCTTCATGTTCAAATTGTAATTTCTTCTGCCTTTCTTCATGTTCAAATTGTAATTTCTTCTGCCTTTCTTCATGTTAAAATTGTAATTTCTTCTGCATTTTTCTATGTTAAAATTGTAATTTCTTCTGCCTTTCTTCATGTTCAAATTGTAATTTCTTCTGCATTTTTCTATGTTAAAATTGTAATTTCTTCTGCCTTTCTTCATGTTCAAATTGTAATTTCTTCTGCCTTTCTTCATGTTCAAATTGTAATTTCTTCTGCCTTTCTTCATGTTCAAATTGTAATTTCTTCTGCATTTTTCTATGTTAAAATTGTAATTTCTTCTGCCTTTCTTCATGTTCAAATTGTAATTTCTTCTGCATTTTTCTATGTTCAAATTGTAATTTCTTCTGCCTTTCTTCATGTTCAAATTGTAATTTCTTCTGCCTTTCTTCATGTTCAAATTGTAATTTCTTCTGCCTTTCTTCATGTTAAAATTGTAATTTCTTCTGCATTTTTCTATGTTCAAATTGTAATTTCTTCTGCCTTTCTTCATGTTAAAATTGTAATTTCTTCTGCCTTTCTTCATGTTCAAATTGTAATTTCTTCTGCATTTTTCTATGTTAAAATTGTAATTTCTTCTGCCTTTCTTTATGTTCAAATTGTAATTTCTTCTGCCTTTCTTCATGTTAAAATTGTAATTTCTTCTGCCTTTCTTCATGTTCAAATTGTAATTTCTTCTGCCTTTCTTCATGTTCAAATTGTAATTTCTTCTGCATTTCTTCATGGTCAAATTGTAATTTCTTCTGCATTTTTCTATGTTAAAATTGTAATTTCTTCTGCCTTTCTTCATGTTCAAATTGTAATTTCTTCTGCATTTTTCTATGTTAAAATTGTAATTTCTTCTGCCTTTCTTCATGTTCAAATTGTAATTTCTTCTGCCTTTCTTCATGTTCAAATTGTAATTTCTTCTGCCTTTCTTCATGTTCAAATTGTAATTTCTTCTGCATTTTTCTATGTTAAAATTGTAATTTCTTCTGCCTTTCTTCATGTTCAAATTGTAATTTCTTCTGCCTTTCTTCATGTTCAAATTGTAATTTCTTCTGCCTTTCTTCATGTTAAAATTGTAATTTCTTCTGCCTTTCTTCATGTTCAAATTGTAATTTCTTCTGCCTTTCTTCATGTTCAAATTGTAATTTCTTCTGCATTTTTTTATGTTCAAATTGTAATTTCTTCTGCCTTTCTTCATGTTAAAATTGTAATTTCTTCTGCCTTTCTTCATGTTCAAATTGTAATTTCTTCTGCATTTTTCTATGTTAAAATTGTAATTTCTTCTGCCTTTCTTTATGTTCAAATTGTAATTTCTTCTGCATTTTTATCTGTTAAAATTGTAATTTCTTCTGCCTTTCTTCATGTTCAAATTGTAATTTCTTCTGCATTTTTCTATGTTAAAATTGTAATTTCTTCTGCATTTTTCTATGTTTAAATTGTAATTTCTTCTGCCTTTCTTCATGTTCAAATTGTAATTTCTTCTGCATTTTTCTATGTTAAAATTGTAATTTCTTCTGCCTTTCTTCATGTTCAAATTGTAATTTCTTCTGCCTTTCTTCATGTTCAAATTGTAATTTCTTCTGCCTTTCTTCATGTTCAAATTGTAATTTCTTCTGCCTTTCTTCATGTTAAAATTGTAATTTCTTCTGCCTTTCTTCATGTTCAAATTGTAATTTCTTCTGCCTTTCTTCATGTTCAAATTGTAATTTCTTCTGCATTTTTCTATGTTAAAATTGTAATTTCTTCTGCCTTTCTTCATGTTCAAATTGTAATTTCTTCTGCATTTTTCTATGTTAAAATTGTAATTTCTTCTGCCTTTCTTCATGTTCAAATTGTAATTTCTTCTGCATTTTTCTATGTTAAAATTGTAATTTCTTCTGCCTTTCTTCATGTTCAAATTGTAATTTCTTCTGCATTTTTCTATGTTAAAATTGTAATTTCTTCTGCCTTTCTTCATGTTCAAATTGTAATTTCTTCTGCATTTTTCTATGTTAAAATTGTAATTTCTTCTGCCTTTCTTCATGTTCAAATTGTAATTTCTTCTGCATTTTTCTATGTTAAAATTGTAATTTCTTCTGCCTTTCTTCATGTTCAAATTGTAATTTCTTCTGCATTTTTCTATGTTCAAATTGTAATTTCTTCTGCCTTTCTTCATGTTAAAATTGTAATTTCTTCTGCATTTTTCTATGTTAAAATTGTAATTTCTTCTGCCTTTCTTCATGTTCAAATTGTAATGTCTTCTGCATTTTTCTATGTTAAAATTGTAATTTCTTCTGCCTTTCTTCATGTTAAAATTGTAATTTCTTCTGCATTTTTCTATGTTAAAATTGTAATTTCTTCTGCCTTTCTTCATGTTAAAATTGTAATTTCTTCTGCCTTTCTTCATGTTAAAATTGTAATTTCTTCTGCATTTTTCTATGTTAAAATTGTAATTTCTTCTGCCTTTCTTCATGTTAAAATTGTAATTTCTTCTGCCTTTCTTCATGTTCAAATTGTAATTTCTTCTGCATTTTTCTATGTTAAAATTGTAATTTCTTCTGCCTTTCTTCATGTTCAAATTGTAATTTCTTCTGCATTTTTCTATGTTAAAATTGTAATTTCTTCTGCCTTTCTTCATGTTCAAATTGTAATTTCTTCTGCATTTTTCTATGTTAAAATTGTAATTTCTTCTGCCTTTCTTCATGTTCAAATTGTAATTTCTTCTGCATTTCTTCATGTTCAAATTGTAATTTCTTCTGCCTTTCTTCATGTTCAAATTGTAATTTCTTCTGCATTCTTCATGTTAAAATTGTAATTTCTTCTGCCTTTCTTCATGTTAAAATTGTAATTTCTTCTGCATTTTTCTATGTTAAAATTGTAATTTCTTCTGCCTTTCTTCATGTTAAAATTGTAATTTCTTCTGCCTTTCTTCATGTTCAAATTGTAATTTCTTCTGCATTTTTCTATGTTCAAATTGTAATTTCTTCTGCCTTTCTTCATGTTCAAATTGTAATTTCTTCTGCATTTTTCTATGTTAAAATTGTAATTTCTTCTGCCTTTCTTCATGTTCAAATTGTAATTTCTTCTGCCTTTCTTCATGTTCAAATTGTAATTTCTTCTGCATTTTTCTATGTTAAAATTGTAATTTCTTCTGCCTTTCTTCATGTTCAAATTGTAATTTCTTCTGCATTTTTCTATGTTAAAATTGTAATTTCTTCTGCCTTTCTTCATGTTCAAATTGTAATTTCTTCTGCATTTTTCTATGTTCAAATTGTAATTTCTTCTGCCTTTCTTCATGTTAAAATTGTAATTTCTTCTGCATTTTTCTATGTTAAAATTGTAATTTCTTCTGCCTTTCTTCATGTTCAAATTGTAATTTCTTCTGCCTTTCTTCATGTTCAAATTGTAATTTCTTCTGCCTTTCTTCATGTTCAAATTGTAATTTCTTCTGCCTTTCTTCATGTTAAAATTGTAATTTCTTCTGCCTTTCTTCATGTTCAAATTGTAATTTCTTCTGCATTTTTCTATGTTAAAATTGTAATTTCTTCTGCCTTTCTTCATGTTCAAATTGTAATTTCTTCTGCATTTTTCTATGTTAAAATTGTAATTTCTTCTGCCTTTCTTCATGTTCAAATTGTAATGTCTTCTGCATTTTTCTATGTTAAAATTGTAATTTCTTCTGCCTTTCTTCATGTTCAAATTGTAATTTCTTCTGCATTTTTCTATGTTAAAATTGTAATTTCTTCTGCCTTTCTTCATGTTCAAATTGTAATTTCTTCTGCATTTTTCTATGTTAAAATTGTAATTTCTTCTGCCTTTCTTCATGTTCAAATTGTAATTTCTTCTGCATTTTTCTATGTTAAAATTGTAATTTCTTCTGCCTTTCTTCATGTTCAAATTGTAATTTCTTCTGCATTTTTCTATGTTCAAATTGTAATTTCTTCTGCCTTTCTTCATGTTAAAATTGTAATTTCTTCTGCATTTTTCTATGTTAAAATTGTAATTTCTTCTGCCTTTCTTCATGTTCAAATTGTAATGTCTTCTGCATTTTTCTATGTTAAAATTGTAATTTCTTCTGCCTTTCTTCATGTTAAAATTGTAATTTCTTCTGCATTTTTCTATGTTAAAATTGTAATTTCTTCTGCCTTTCTTCATGTTAAAATTGTAATTTCTTCTGCATTTTTCTATGTTAAAATTGTAATTTCTTCTGCCTTTCTTCATGTTCAAATTGTAATTTCTTCTGCATTTTTCTATGTTAAAATTGTAATTTCTTCTGCCTTTCTTCATGTTCAAATTGTAATTTCTTCTGCATTTTTCTATGTTAAAATTGTAATTTCTTCTGCCTTTCTTCATGTTCAAATTGTAATTTCTTCTGCATTTTTCTATGTTCAAATTGTAATTTCTTCTGCCTTTCTTCATGTTAAAATTGTAATTTCTTCTGCCTTTCTTCATGTTCAAATTGTAATTTCTTCTGCCTTTCTTCATGTTAAAATTGTAATTTCTTCTGCATTTTTCTATGTTCAAATTGTAATTTCTTCTGCCTTTCTTCATGTTAAAATTGTAATTTCTTCTGCCTTTCTTCATGTTCAAATTGTAATTTCTTCTGCATTTTTCTATGTTAAAATTGTAATTTCTTCTGCCTTTCTTTATGTTCAAATTGTAATTTCTTCTGCCTTTCTTCATGTTAAAATTGTAATTTCTTCTGCCTTTCTTCATGTTCAAATTGTAATTTCTTCTGCCTTTCTTCATGTTCAAATTGTAATTTCTTCTGCCTTTCTTCATGTTCAAATTGTAATTTCTTCTGCCTTTCTTCATGTTAAAATTGTAATTTCTTCTGCATTTTTCTATGTTAAAATTGTAATTTCTTCTGCCTTTCTTCATGTTCAAATTGTAATTTCTTCTGCATTTTTCTATGTTCAAATTGTAATTTCTTCTGCCTTTCTTCATGTTCAAATTGTAATTTCTTCTGCCTTTCTTCATGTTCAAATTGTAATTTCTTCTGCCTTTCTTCATGTTAAAATTGTAATTTCTTCTGCATTTTTCTATGTTAAAATTGTAATTTCTTCTGCCTTTCTTTATGTTCAAATTGTAATTTCTTCTGCCTTTCTTCATGTTAAAATTGTAATTTCTTCTGCCTTTCTTCATGTTCAAATTGTAATTTCTTCTGCCTTTCTTCATGTTCAAATTGTAATTTCTTCTGCCTTTCTTCATGTTCAAATTGTAATTTCTTCTGCCTTTCTTCATGTTAAAATTGTAATTTCTTCTGCATTTTTCTATGTTAAAATTGTAATTTCTTCTGCCTTTCTTCATGTTCAAATTGTAATTTCTTCTGCATTTTTCTATGTTAAAATTGTAATTTCTTCTGCCTTTCTTCATGTTCAAATTGTAATTTCTTCTGCCTTTCTTCATGTTCAAATTGTAATTTCTTCTGCCTTTCTTCATGTTCAAATTGTAATTTCTTCTGCATTTTTCTATGTTAAAATTGTAATTTCTTCTGCCTTTCTTCATGTTCAAATTGTAATTTCTTCTGCATTTTTCTATGTTCAAATTGTAATTTCTTCTGCCTTTCTTCATGTTCAAATTGTAATTTCTTCTGCCTTTCTTCATGTTCAAATTGTAATTTCTTCTGCCTTTCTTCATGTTAAAATTGTAATTTCTTCTGCATTTTTCTATGTTCAAATTGTAATTTCTTCTGCCTTTCTTCATGTTAAAATTGTAATTTCTTCTGCCTTTCTTCATGTTCAAATTGTAATTTCTTCTGCATTTTTCTATGTTAAAATTGTAATTTCTTCTGCCTTTCTTTATGTTCAAATTGTAATTTCTTCTGCCTTTCTTCATGTTAAAATTGTAATTTCTTCTGCCTTTCTTCATGTTCAAATTGTAATTTCTTCTGCCTTTCTTCATGTTCAAATTGTAATTTCTTCTGCATTTCTTCATGGTCAAATTGTAATTTCTTCTGCATTTTTCTATGTTAAAATTGTAATTTCTTCTGCCTTTCTTCATGTTCAAATTGTAATTTCTTCTGCATTTTTCTATGTTAAAATTGTAATTTCTTCTGCCTTTCTTCATGTTCAAATTGTAATTTCTTCTGCCTTTCTTCATGTTCAAATTGTAATTTCTTCTGCCTTTCTTCATGTTCAAATTGTAATTTCTTCTGCATTTTTCTATGTTAAAATTGTAATTTCTTCTGCCTTTCTTCATGTTCAAATTGTAATTTCTTCTGCCTTTCTTCATGTTCAAATTGTAATTTCTTCTGCCTTTCTTCATGTTAAAATTGTAATTTCTTCTGCCTTTCTTCATGTTCAAATTGTAATTTCTTCTGCCTTTCTTCATGTTCAAATTGTAATTTCTTCTGCATTTTTTTATGTTCAAATTGTAATTTCTTCTGCCTTTCTTCATGTTAAAATTGTAATTTCTTCTGCCTTTCTTCATGTTCAAATTGTAATTTCTTCTGCATTTTTCTATGTTAAAATTGTAATTTCTTCTGCCTTTCTTTATGTTCAAATTGTAATTTCTTCTGCATTTTTATCTGTTAAAATTGTAATTTCTTCTGCCTTTCTTCATGTTCAAATTGTAATTTCTTCTGCATTTTTCTATGTTAAAATTGTAATTTCTTCTGCATTTTTCTATGTTTAAATTGTAATTTCTTCTGCCTTTCTTCATGTTCAAATTGTAATTTCTTCTGCATTTTTCTATGTTAAAATTGTAATTTCTTCTGCCTTTCTTCATGTTCAAATTGTAATTTCTTCTGCCTTTCTTCATGTTCAAATTGTAATTTCTTCTGCCTTTCTTCATGTTCAAATTGTAATTTCTTCTGCCTTTCTTCATGTTAAAATTGTAATTTCTTCTGCCTTTCTTCATGTTCAAATTGTAATTTCTTCTGCCTTTCTTCATGTTCAAATTGTAATTTCTTCTGCATTTTTCTATGTTAAAATTGTAATTTCTTCTGCCTTTCTTCATGTTCAAATTGTAATTTCTTCTGCATTTTTCTATGTTAAAATTGTAATTTCTTCTGCCTTTCTTCATGTTCAAATTGTAATTTCTTCTGCATTTTTCTATGTTAAAATTGTAATTTCTTCTGCCTTTCTTCATGTTCAAATTGTAATTTCTTCTGCATTTTTCTATGTTAAAATTGTAATTTCTTCTGCCTTTCTTCATGTTCAAATTGTAATTTCTTCTGCATTTTTCTATGTTAAAATTGTAATTTCTTCTGCCTTTCTTCATGTTCAAATTGTAATTTCTTCTGCATTTTTCTATGTTAAAATTGTAATTTCTTCTGCCTTTCTTCATGTTCAAATTGTAATTTCTTCTGCATTTTTCTATGTTCAAATTGTAATTTCTTCTGCCTTTCTTCATGTTAAAATTGTAATTTCTTCTGCATTTTTCTATGTTAAAATTGTAATTTCTTCTGCCTTTCTTCATGTTCAAATTGTAATGTCTTCTGCATTTTTCTATGTTAAAATTGTAATTTCTTCTGCCTTTCTTCATGTTAAAATTGTAATTTCTTCTGCATTTTTCTATGTTAAAATTGTAATTTCTTCTGCCTTTCTTCATGTTAAAATTGTAATTTCTTCTGCCTTTCTTCATGTTAAAATTGTAATTTCTTCTGCATTTTTCTATGTTAAAATTGTAATTTCTTCTGCCTTTCTTCATGTTAAAATTGTAATTTCTTCTGCCTTTCTTCATGTTCAAATTGTAATTTCTTCTGCATTTTTCTATGTTAAAATTGTAATTTCTTCTGCCTTTCTTCATGTTCAAATTGTAATTTCTTCTGCATTTTTCTATGTTAAAATTGTAATTTCTTCTGCCTTTCTTCATGTTCAAATTGTAATTTCTTCTGCATTTTTCTATGTTAAAATTGTAATTTCTTCTGCCTTTCTTCATGTTCAAATTGTAATTTCTTCTGCATTTCTTCATGTTCAAATTGTAATTTCTTCTGCCTTTCTTCATGTTCAAATTGTAATTTCTTCTGCATTCTTCATGTTAAAATTGTAATTTCTTCTGCCTTTCTTCATGTTAAAATTGTAATTTCTTCTGCATTTTTCTATGTTAAAATTGTAATTTCTTCTGCCTTTCTTCATGTTCAAATTGTAATTTCTTCTGCCTTTCTTCATGTTCAAATTGTAATTTCTTCTGCATTTTTCTATGTTAAAATTGTAATTTCTTCTGCCTTTCTTCATGTTCAAATTGTAATTTCTTCTGCATTTTTCTATGTTAAAATTGTAATTTCTTCTGCCTTTCTTCATGTTCAAATTGTAATTTCTTCTGCATTTTTCTATGTTAAAATTGTAATTTCTTCTGCCTTTCTTCATGTTCAAATTGTAATTTCTTCTGCATTTTTCTATGTTAAAATTGTAATTTCTTCTGCCTTTCTTCATGTTCAAATTGTAATTTCTTCTGCATTTTTCTATGTTAAAATTGTAATTTCTTCTGCCTTTCTTCATGTTCAAATTGTAATTTCTTCTGCATTTTTCTATGTTAAAATTGTAATTTCTTCTGCCTTTCTTCATGTTCAAATTGTAATTTCTTCTGCATTTTTCTATGTTCAAATTGTAATTTCTTCTGCCTTTCTTCATGTTAAAATTGTAATTTCTTCTGCATTTTTCTATGTTAAAATTGTAATTTCTTCTGCCTTTCTTCATGTTCAAATTGTAATGTCTTCTGCATTTTTCTATGTTAAAATTGTAATTTCTTCTGCCTTTCTTCATGTTAAAATTGTAATTTCTTCTGCATTTTTCTATGTTAAAATTGTAATTTCTTCTGCCTTTCTTCATGTTAAAATTGTAATTTCTTCTGCCTTTCTTCATGTTAAAATTGTAATTTCTTCTGCATTTTTCTATGTTAAAATTGTAATTTCTTCTGCCTTTCTTCATGTTAAAATTGTAATTTCTTCTGCCTTTCTTCATGTTCAAATTGTAATTTCTTCTGCATTTTTCTATGTTAAAATTGTAATTTCTTCTGCCTTTCTTCATGTTCAAATTGTAATTTCTTCTGCATTTTTCTATGTTAAAATTGTAATTTCTTCTGCCTTTCTTCATGTTCAAATTGTAATTTCTTCTGCATTTTTCTATGTTAAAATTGTAATTTCTTCTGCCTTTCTTCATGTTCAAATTGTAATTTCTTCTGCATTTCTTCATGTTCAAATTGTAATTTCTTCTGCCTTTCTTCATGTTCAAATTGTAATTTCTTCTGCATTCTTCATGTTAAAATTGTAATTTCTTCTGCCTTTCTTCATGTTAAAATTGTAATTTCTTCTGCATTTTTCTATGTTAAAATTGTAATTTCTTCTGCCTTTCTTCATGTTCAAATTGTAATTTCTTCTGCCTTTCTTCATGTTCAAATTGTAATTTCTTCTGCATTTTTCTATGTTAAAATTGTAATTTCTTCTGCCTTTCTTCATGTTCAAATTGTAATTTCTTCTGCATTTTTCTATGTTAAAATTGTAATTTCTTCTGCCTTTCTTCATGTTCAAATTGTAATTTCTTCTGCATTTTTCTATGTTAAAATTGTAATTTCTTCTGCCTTTCTTCATGTTCAAATTGTAATTTCTTCTGCATTTCTTCATGTTCAAATTGTAATTTCTTCTGCCTTTCTTCATGTTCAAATTGTAATTTCTTCTGCATTCTTCATGTTAAAATTGTAATTTCTTCTGCCTTTCTTCATGTTAAAATTGTAATTTCTTCTGCATTTTTCTATGTTAAAATTGTAATTTCTTCTGCCTTTCTTCATGTTCAAATTGTAATTTCTTCTGCCTTTCTTCATGTTCAAATTGTAATTTCTTCTGCATTTTTCTATGTTAAAATTGTAATTTCTTCTGCCTTTCTTCATGTTCAAATTGTAATTTCTTCTGCATTTTTCTATGTTAAAATTGTAATTTCTTCTGCCTTTCTTCATGTTCAAATTGTAATTTCTTCTGCATTTTTCTATGTTAAAATTGTAATTTCTTCTGCCTTTCTTCATGTTCAAATTGTAATTTCTTCTGCATTTTTCTATGTTAAAATTGTAATTTCTTCTGCCTTTCTTCATGTTCAAATTGTAATTTCTTCTGCATTTTTCTATGTTAAAATTGTAATTTCTTCTGCCTTTCTTCATGTTCAAATTGTAATTTCTTCTGCATTTTTCTATGTTAAAATTGTAATTTCTTCTGCCTTTCTTCATGTTCAAATTGTAATTTCTTCTGCATTTTTCTATGTTCAAATTGTAATTTCTTCTGCCTTTCTTCATGTTAAAATTGTAATTTCTTCTGCATTTTTCTATGTTAAAATTGTAATTTCTTCTGCCTTTCTTCATGTTCAAATTGTAATGTCTTCTGCATTTTTCTATGTTAAAATTGTAATTTCTTCTGCCTTTCTTCATGTTAAAATTGTAATTTCTTCTGCATTTTTCTATGTTAAAATTGTAATTTCTTCTGCCTTTCTTCATGTTAAAATTGTAATTTCTTCTGCCTTTCTTCATGTTAAAATTGTAATTTCTTCTGCATTTTTCTATGTTAAAATTGTAATTTCTTCTGCCTTTCTTCATGTTAAAATTGTAATTTCTTCTGCCTTTCTTCATGTTCAAATTGTAATTTCTTCTGCATTTTTCTATGTTAAAATTGTAATTTCTTCTGCCTTTCTTCATGTTCAAATTGTAATTTCTTCTGCATTTTTCTATGTTAAAATTGTAATTTCTTCTGCCTTTCTTCATGTTCAAATTGTAATTTCTTCTGCATTTTTCTATGTTAAAATTGTAATTTCTTCTGCCTTTCTTCATGTTCAAATTGTAATTTCTTCTGCATTTCTTCATGTTCAAATTGTAATTTCTTCTGCCTTTCTTCATGTTCAAATTGTAATTTCTTCTGCATTCTTCATGTTAAAATTGTAATTTCTTCTGCCTTTCTTCATGTTAAAATTGTAATTTCTTCTGCATTTTTCTATGTTAAAATTGTAATTTCTTCTGCCTTTCTTCATGTTCAAATTGTAATTTCTTCTGCCTTTCTTCATGTTCAAATTGTAATTTCTTCTGCATTTTTCTATGTTAAAATTGTAATTTCTTCTGCCTTTCTTCATGTTCAAATTGTAATTTCTTCTGCATTTTTCTATGTTAAAATTGTAATTTCTTCTGCCTTTCTTCATGTTCAAATTGTAATTTCTTCTGCATTTTTCTATGTTAAAATTGTAATTTCTTCTGCCTTTCTTCATGTTCAAATTGTAATTTCTTCTGCATTTTTCTATGTTCAAATTGTAATTTCTTCTGCCTTTCTTCATGTTAAAATTGTAATTTCTTCTGCCTTTCTTCATGTTCAAATTGTAATTTCTTCTGCCTTTCTTCATGTTAAAATTGTAATTTCTTCTGCATTTTTCTATGTTCAAATTGTAATTTCTTCTGCCTTTCTTCATGTTCAAATTGTAATTTCTTCTGCCTTTCTTCATGTTCAAATTGTAATTTCTTCTGCCTTTCTTCATGTTCAAATTGTAATTTCTTCTGCCTTTCTTCATGTTAAAATTGTAATTTCTTCTGCATTTTTCTATGTTAAAATTGTAATTTCTTCTGCCTTTCTTCATGTTCAAATTGTAATTTCTTCTGCATTTTTCTATGTTCAAATTGTAATTTCTTCTGCCTTTCTTCATGTTAAAATTGTAATTTCTTCTGCCTTTCTTCATGTTCAAATTGTAATTTCTTCTGCCTTTCTTCATGTTAAAATTGTAATTTCTTCTGCATTTTTCTATGTTCAAATTGTAATTTCTTCTGCCTTTCTTCATGTTCAAATTGTAATTTCTTCTGCCTTTCTTCATGTTAAAATTGTAATTTCTTCTGCCTTTCTTCATGTTCAAATTGTAATTTCTTCTGCCTTTCTTCATGTTAAAATTGTAATTTCTTCTGCATTTTTCTATGTTAAAATTGTAATTTCTTCTGCCTTTCTTCATGTTCAAATTGTAATTTCTTCTGCATTTTTCTATGTTAAAATTGTAATTTCTTCTGCCTTTCTTTATGTTCAAATTGTAATTTCTTCTGCATTTTTCTATGTTCAAATTGTAATTTCTTCTGCCTTTCTTCATGTTAAAATTGTAATTTCTTCTGCCTTTCTTCATGTTCAAATTGTAATTTCTTCTGCCTTTCTTCATGTTCAAATTGTAATTTCTTCTGCCTTTCTTCATGTTCAAATTGTAATTTCTTCTGCATTTTTCTATGTTAAAATTGTAATTTCTTCTGCCTTTCTTCATGTTCAAATTGTAATTTCTTCTGCATTTTTCTATGTTAAAATTGTAATTTCTTCTGCCTTTCTTCATGTTAAAATTGTAATTTCTTCTGCCTTTCTTCATGTTAAAATTGTAATTTCTTCTGCATTTTTCTATGTTAAAATTGTAATTTCTTCTGCCTTTCTTCATGTTCAAATTGTAATTTCTTCTGCCTTTCTTCATGTTAAAATTGTAATTTCTTCTGCATTTTTCTATGTTAAAATTGTAATTTCTTCTGCCTTTCTTCATGTTAAAATTGTAATTTCTTCTGCCTTTCTTCATGTTCAAATTGTAATTTCTTCTGCATTTTTCTATGTTAAAATTGTAATTTCTTCTGCCTTTCTTTATGTTCAAATTGTAATTTCTTCTGCATTTTTCTATGTTCAAATTGTAATTTCTTCTGCCTTTCTTCATGTTAAAATTGTAATTTCTTCTGCCTTTCTTCATGTTCAAATTGTAATTTCTTCTGCCTTTCTTCATGTTCAAATTGTAATTTCTTCTGCCTTTCTTCATGTTCAAATTGTAATTTCTTCTGCATTTTTCTATGTTAAAATTGTAATTTCTTCTGCCTTTCTTCATGTTCAAATTGTAATTTCTTCTGCCTTTCTTCATGTTCAAATTGTAATTTCTTCTGCCTTTCTTCATGTTCAAATTGTAATTTCTTCTGCCTTTCTTCATGTTAAAATTGTAATTTCTTCTGCATTTTTCTATGTTCAAATTGTAATTTCTTCTGCCTTTCTTCATGTTAAAATTGTAATTTCTTCTGCCTTTCTTCATGTTCAAATTGTAATTTCTTCTGCATTTTTCTATGTTAAAATTGTAATTTCTTCTGCCTTTCTATATGTTCAAATTGTAATTTCTTCTGCATTTTTCTATGTTCAAATTGTAATTTCTTCTGCCTTTCTTCATGTTAAAATTGTAATTTCTTCTGCCTTTCTTCATGTTCAAATTGTAATTTCTTCTGCCTTTCTTCATGTTAAAATTGTAATTTCTTCTGCCTTTCTTCATGTTCAAATTGTAATTTCTTCTGCCTTTCTTCATGTTCAAATTGTAATTTCTTCTGCATTTTTCTATGTTCAAATTGTAATTTCTTCTGCCTTTCTTCATGTTCAAATTGTAATTTCTTCTGCCTTTCTTCATGTTCAAATTGTAATTTCTTCTGCATTTTTCTATGTTAAAATTGTAATTTCTTCTGCCTTTCTTCATGTTCAAATTGTAATTTCTTCTGCATTTTTCTATGTTAAAATTGTAATTTCTTCTGCCTTTCTTCATGTTCAAATTGTAATTTCTTCTGCATTTTTCTATGTTAAAATTGTAATTTCTTCTGCCTTTCTTCATGTTCAAATTGTAATTTCTTCTGCATTTTTCTATGTTAAAATTGTAATTTCTTCTGCCTTTCTTCATGTTCAAATTGTAATTTCTTCTGCCTTTCTTCATGTTCAAATTGTAATTTCTTCTGCATTTTTCTATGTTCAAATTGTAATTTCTTCTGCCTTTCTTCATGTTCAAATTGTAATTTCTTCTGCATTCTTCATGTTAAAATTGTAATTTCTTCTGCCTTTCTTCATGTTAAAATTGTAATTTCTTCTGCCTTTCTTCATGTTAAAATTGTAATTTCTTCTGCCTTTCTTCATGTTCAAATTGTAATTTCTTCTGCCTTTCTTCATGTTCAAATTGTAATTTCTTCTGCCTTTCTTCATGTTAAAATTGTAATTTCTTCTGCCTTTCTTCATGTTCAAATTGTAATTTCTTCTGCATTTTTCTATGTTCAAATTGTAATTTCTTCTGCCTTTCTTCATGTTCAAATTGTAATTTCTTCTGCATTCTTCATGTTAAAATTGTAATTTCTTCTGCCTTTCTTCATGTTAAAATTGTAATTTCTTCTTCCTTTCTTCATGTTCAAATTGTAATTTCTTCTGCCTTTCTTCATGTTAAAATTGTAATTTCTTCTGCCTTTCTTCATGTTAAAATTGTAATTTCTTCTGCCTTTCTTCATGTTCAAATTGTAATTTCTTCTGCATTTTTCTATGTTCAAATTGTAATTTCTTCTGCCTTTCTTCATGTTCAAATTGTAATTTCTTCTGCATTCTTCATGTTAAAATTGTAATTTCTTCTGCCTTTCTTCATGTTAAAATTGTAATTTCTTCTGCCTTTCTTCATGTTCAAATTGTAATTTCTTCTGCATTTTTCTATGTTAAAATTGTAATTTCTTCTGCCTTTCTTCATGTTCAAATTGTAATTTCTTCTGCATTTTTCTATGTTCAAATTGTAATTTCTTCTGCCTTTCTTCATGTTCAAATTGTAATTTCTTCTGCATTCTTCATGTTAAAATTGTAATTTCTTCTGCCTTTCTTCATGTTAAAATTGTAATTTCTTCTGCCTTTCTTCATGTTAAAATTGTAATTTCTTCTGCCTTTCTTCATGTTCAAATTGTAATTTCTTCTGCCTTTCTTCATGTTCAAATTGTAATTTCTTCTGCCTTTCTTCATGTTAAAATTGTAATTTCTTCTGCCTTTCTTCATGTTCAAATTGTAATTTCTTCTGCATTTTTCTATGTTCAAATTGTAATTTCTTCTGCCTTTCTTCATGTTCAAATTGTAATTTCTTCTGCATTCTTCATGTTAAAATTGTAATTTCTTCTGCCTTTCTTCATGTTAAAATTGTAATTTCTTCTGCCTTTCTTGATGTTCAAATTGTAATTTCTTCTGCCTTTCTTCATGTTAAAATTGTAATTTCTTCTGCCTTTCTTCATGTTAAAATTGTAATTTCTTCTGCCTTTCTTCATGTTCAAATTGTAATTTCTTCTGCATTTTTCTATGTTCAAATTGTAATTTCTTCTGCCTTTCTTCATGTTCAAATTGTAATTTCTTCTGCATTCTTCATGTTAAAATTGTAATTTCTTCTGCCTTTCTTCATGTTAAAATTGTAATTTCTTCTGCCTTTCTTCATGTTCAAATTGTAATTTCTTCTGCCTTTCTTCATGTTCAAATTGTAATTTCTTCTGCCTTTCTTCATGTTAAAATTGTAATTTCTTCTGCCTTTCTTCATGTTCAAATTGTAATTTCTTCTGCATTTTTCTATGTTAAAATTGTAATTTCTTCTGCCTTTCTTCATGTTCAAATTGTAATTTCTTCTGCATTTTTCTATGTTAAAATTGTAATTTCTTCTGCCTTTCTTCATGTTCAAATTGTAATTTCTTCTGCATTTTTCTATGTTCAAATTGTAATTTCTTCTGCCTTTCTTCATGTTCAAATTGTAATTTCTTCTGCATTCTTCATGTTAAAATTGTAATTTCTTCTGCCTTTCTTCATGTTAAAATTGTAATTTCTTCTGCCTTTCTTCATGTTAAAATTGTAATTTCTTCTGCCTTTCTTCATGTTAAAATTGTAATTTCTTCTGCCTTTCTTCATGTTCAAATTGTAATTTCTTCTGCCTTTCTTCATGTTCAAATTGTAATTTCTTCTGCCTTTCTTCATGTTAAAATTGTAATTTCTTCTGCCTTTCTTCATGTTCAAATTGTAATTTCTTCTGCCTTTCTTCATGTTAAAATTGTAATGTCTTCTGCATTTTTCTATGTTAAAATTGTAATTTCTTCTGCCTTTCTTCATGTTCAAATTGTAATTTCTTCTGCATTTTTCTATGTTAAAATTGTAATTTCTTCTGCCTTTCTTCATGTTCAAATTGTAATTTCTTCTGCATTTTTCTATGTTAAAATTGTAATTTCTTCTGCCTTTCTTCATGTTAAAATTGTAATTTCTTCTGCATTTTTCTATGTTAAAATTGTAATTTCTTCTGCCTTTCTTCATGTTCAAATTGTAATGTCTTCTGCATTTTTCTATGTTAAAATTGTAATTTCTTCTGCCTTTCTTCATGTTCAAATTGTAATTTCTTCTGCATTTTTCTATGTTAAAATTGTAATTTCTTCTGCATTTTTCTATGTTAAAATTGTAATTTCTTCTGCATTTTTCTATGTTAAAATTGTAATTTCTTCTGCCTTTCTTCATGTTCAAATTGTAATTTCTTCTGCATTTTTCTATGTTAAAATTGTAATTTCTTCTGCATTTTTCTATGTTAAAATTGTAATTTCTTCTGCCTTTCTTCATGTTAAAATTGTAATTTCTTCTGCATTTTTCTATGTTAAAATTGTAATTTCTTCTGCCTTTCTTCATGTTCAAATTGTAATTTCTTCTGCCTTTCTTCATGTTCAAATTGTAATTTCTTCTGCATTTTTCTATGTTAAAATTGTAATTTCTTCTGCCTTTCTTCATGTTCAAATTGTAATTTCTTCTGCATTTTTCTATGTTAAAATTGTAATTTCTTCTGCCTTTCTTCATGTTCAAATTGTAATTTCTTCTGCATTTTTCTATGTTAAAATTGTAATTTCTTCTGCCTTTCTTCATGTTAAAATTGTAATTTCTTCTGCATTTTTCTATGTTAAAATTGTAATTTCTTCTGCATTTTTCTATGTTAAAATTGTAATTTCTTCTGCCTTTCTTCATGTTCAAATTGTAATTTCTTCTGCATTTTTCTATGTTAAAATTGTAATTTCTTCTGCCTTTCTTCATGTTCAAATTGTAATTTCTTCTGCATTTTTCTATGTTAAAATTGTAATTTCTTCTGCCTGTTTCATGTTCAAATTGTAATTTCTTCTGCATTTTTCTATGTTAAAATTGTAATTTCTTCTGCCTTTCTTCATGTTCAAATTGTAATTTCTTCTGCATTTTTCTATGTTAAAATTGTAATTTCTTCTGCCTTTCTTCATGTTCAAATTGTAATTTCTTCTGCATTTTTCTATGTTAAAATTGTAATTTCTTCTGCCTTTCTTCATGTTAAAATTGTAATTTCTTCTGCATTTTTCTATGTTAAAATTGTAATTTCTTCTGCATTTTTCTATGTTAAAATTGTAATTTCTTCTGCCTTTCTTCATGTTCAAATTGTAATTTCTTCTGCATTTTTCTATGTTAAAATTGTAATTTCTTCTGCCTTTCTTCATGTTCAAATTGTAATTTCTTCTGCATTTTTCTATGTTAAAATTGTAATTTCTTCTGCCTGTTTCATGTTCAAATTGTAATTTCTTCTGCATTTTTCTATGTTAAAATTGTAATTTCTTCTGCCTTTCTTCATGTTCAAATTGTAATTTCTTCTGCATTTTTCTATGTTAAAATTGTAATTTCTTCTGCCTTTCTTCATGTTCAAATTGTAATTTCTTCTGCATTTTTCTATGTTAAAATTGTAATTTCTTCTGCCTTTCTTCATGTTCAAATTGTAATTTCTTCTGCATTTTTCTATGTTAAAATTGTAATTTCTTCTGCCTTTCTTCATGTTCAAATTGTAATTTCTTCTGCATTTTTCTATGTTAAAATTGTAATTTCTTCTGCCTTTCTTCATGTTCAAATTGTAATTTCTTCTGCATTTTTCTATGTTAAAATTGTAATTTCTTCTGCCTTTCTTCATGTTAAAATTGTAATTTCTTCTGCATTTCTTCATGTTCAAATTGTAATTTCTTCTGCATTTTTCTATGTTAAAATTGTAATTTCTTCTGCCTTTCTTCATGTTCAAATTGTAATTTCTTCTGCCTTTCTTCATGTTCAAATTGTAATTTCTTCTGCATTTTTCTATGTTCAAATTGTAATTTCTTCTGCCTTTCTTCATGTTCAAATTGTAATTTCTTCTGCATTCTTCATGTTCAAATTGTAATTTCTTCTGCATTTTTCTATGTTAAAATTGTAATTTCTTCTGCCTTTCTTCATGTTAAAATTGTAATTTCTTCTGCCTTTCTTCATGTTAAAATTGTAATTTCTTCTGCCTTTCTTCATGTTCAAATTGTAATTTCTTCTGCATTTTTCTATGTTAAAATTGTAATTTCTTCTGCCTTTCTTCATGTTCAAATTGTAATTTCTTCTGCATTTTTCTATGTTAAAATTGTAATTTCTTCTGCCTTTCTTCATGTTCAAATTGTAATTTCTTCTGCATTTTTCTATGTTCAAATTGTAATTTCTTCTGCCTTTCTTCATGTTCAAATTGTAATTTCTTCTGCCTTTCTTCATGTTCAAATTGTAATTTCTTCTGCCTTTCTTCATGTTCAAATTGTAATTTCTTCTGCCTTTCTTCATGTTAAAATTGTAATTTCTTCTGCCTTTCTTCATGTTCAAATTGTAATTTCTTCTGCATTTTTCTATGTTAAAATTGTAATTTCTTCTGCCTTTCTTCATGTTTAAATTGTAATTTCTTCTGTTTTTCTATGTTAAAATTGTAATTTCTTCTGCCTTTCTTCATGTTCAAATTGTAATTTCTTCTGCCTTTCTTCATGTTCAAATTGTAATTTCTTCTGCATTTTTCTATGTGAAAATTGTAATTTCTTCTGCCTTTCTTCATGTTCAAATTGTAATTTCTTCTGCATTTTTCTATGTTAAAATTGTAATTTCTTCTGCCTTTCTTCATGTTCAAATTGTAATTTCTTCTGCATTTTTCTATGTTAAAATTGTAATTTCTTCTGCCTTTCTTCATGTTCAAATTGTAATTTCTTCTGCCTTTCTTCATGTTCAAATTGTAATTTCTTCTGCATTTTTCTATGTTAAAATTGTAATTTCTTCTGCCTTTCTTCATGTTCAAATTGTAATTTCTTCTGCATTTTTCTATGTTAAAATTGTAATTTCTTCTGCCTTTCTTCATGTTCAAATTGTAATTTCTTCTGCATTTTTCTATGTTAAAATTGTAATTTCTTCTGCCTTTCTTCATGTTCAAATTGTAATTTCTTCTGCCTTTCTTCATGTTCAAATTGTAATTTCTTCTGCATTCTTCATGTTAAAATTGTAATTTCTTCTGCCTTTCTTCATGTTAAAATTGTAATTTCTTCTGCCTTTCTTCATGTTAAAATTGTAATTTCTTCTGCCTTTCTTCATGTTAAAATTGTAATTTCTTCTGCCTTTCTTCATGTTCAAATTGTAATTTCTTCTGCCTTTCTTCATGTTCAAATTGTAATTTCTTCTGCCTTTCTTCATGTTAAAATTGTAATTTCTTCTGCCTTTCTTCATGTTCAAATTGTAATTTCTTCTGCCTTTCTTCATGTTAAAATTGTAATGTCTTCTGCATTTTTCTATGTTAAAATTGTAATTTCTTCTGCCTTTCTTCATGTTCAAATTGTAATTTCTTCTGCATTTTTCTATGTTAAAATTGTAATTTCTTCTGCCTTTCTTCATGTTCAAATTGTAATTTCTTCTGCATTTTTCTATGTTAAAATTGTAATTTCTTCTGCCTTTCTTCATGTTAAAATTGTAATTTCTTCTGCATTTTTCTATGTTAAAATTGTAATTTCTTCTGCCTTTCTTCATGTTCAAATTGTAATGTCTTCTGCATTTTTCTATGTTAAAATTGTAATTTCTTCTGCCTTTCTTCATGTTCAAATTGTAATTTCTTCTGCATTTTTCTATGTTAAAATTGTAATTTCTTCTGCATTTTTCTATGTTAAAATTGTAATTTCTTCTGCATTTTTCTATGTTAAAATTGTAATTTCTTCTGCCTTTCTTCATGTTCAAATTGTAATTTCTTCTGCATTTTTCTATGTTAAAATTGTAATTTCTTCTGCATTTTTCTATGTTAAAATTGTAATTTCTTCTGCCTTTCTTCATGTTAAAATTGTAATTTCTTCTGCATTTTTCTATGTTAAAATTGTAATTTCTTCTGCCTTTCTTCATGTTCAAATTGTAATTTCTTCTGCCTTTCTTCATGTTCAAATTGTAATTTCTTCTGCATTTTTCTATGTTAAAATTGTAATTTCTTCTGCCTTTCTTCATGTTCAAATTGTAATTTCTTCTGCATTTTTCTATGTTAAAATTGTAATTTCTTCTGCCTTTCTTCATGTTCAAATTGTAATTTCTTCTGCATTTTTCTATGTTAAAATTGTAATTTCTTCTGCCTTTCTTCATGTTAAAATTGTAATTTCTTCTGCATTTTTCTATGTTAAAATTGTAATTTCTTCTGCATTTTTCTATGTTAAAATTGTAATTTCTTCTGCCTTTCTTCATGTTCAAATTGTAATTTCTTCTGCATTTTTCTATGTTAAAATTGTAATTTCTTCTGCCTTTCTTCATGTTCAAATTGTAATTTCTTCTGCATTTTTCTATGTTAAAATTGTAATTTCTTCTGCCTGTTTCATGTTCAAATTGTAATTTCTTCTGCATTTTTCTATGTTAAAATTGTAATTTCTTCTGCCTTTCTTCATGTTCAAATTGTAATTTCTTCTGCATTTTTCTATGTTAAAATTGTAATTTCTTCTGCCTTTCTTCATGTTCAAATTGTAATTTCTTCTGCATTTTTCTATGTTAAAATTGTAATTTCTTCTGCCTTTCTTCATGTTAAAATTGTAATTTCTTCTGCATTTTTCTATGTTAAAATTGTAATTTCTTCTGCATTTTTCTATGTTAAAATTGTAATTTCTTCTGCCTTTCTTCATGTTCAAATTGTAATTTCTTCTGCATTTTTCTATGTTAAAATTGTAATTTCTTCTGCCTTTCTTCATGTTCAAATTGTAATTTCTTCTGCATTTTTCTATGTTAAAATTGTAATTTCTTCTGCCTGTTTCATGTTCAAATTGTAATTTCTTCTGCATTTTTCTATGTTAAAATTGTAATTTCTTCTGCCTTTCTTCATGTTCAAATTGTAATTTCTTCTGCATTTTTCTATGTTAAAATTGTAATTTCTTCTGCCTTTCTTCATGTTCAAATTGTAATTTCTTCTGCATTTTTCTATGTTAAAATTGTAATTTCTTCTGCCTTTCTTCATGTTCAAATTGTAATTTCTTCTGCATTTTTCTATGTTAAAATTGTAATTTCTTCTGCCTTTCTTCATGTTCAAATTGTAATTTCTTCTGCATTTTTCTATGTTAAAATTGTAATTTCTTCTGCCTTTCTTCATGTTCAAATTGTAATTTCTTCTGCATTTTTCTATGTTAAAATTGTAATTTCTTCTGCCTTTCTTCATGTTAAAATTGTAATTTCTTCTGCATTTCTTCATGTTCAAATTGTAATTTCTTCTGCATTTTTCTATGTTAAAATTGTAATTTCTTCTGCCTTTCTTCATGTTCAAATTGTAATTTCTTCTGCCTTTCTTCATGTTCAAATTGTAATTTCTTCTGCATTTTTCTATGTTCAAATTGTAATTTCTTCTGCCTTTCTTCATGTTCAAATTGTAATTTCTTCTGCATTCTTCATGTTCAAATTGTAATTTCTTCTGCATTTTTCTATGTTAAAATTGTAATTTCTTCTGCCTTTCTTCATGTTAAAATTGTAATTTCTTCTGCCTTTCTTCATGTTAAAATTGTAATTTCTTCTGCCTTTCTTCATGTTCAAATTGTAATTTCTTCTGCATTTTTCTATGTTAAAATTGTAATTTCTTCTGCCTTTCTTCATGTTCAAATTGTAATTTCTTCTGCATTTTTCTATGTTAAAATTGTAATTTCTTCTGCCTTTCTTCATGTTCAAATTGTAATTTCTTCTGCATTTTTCTATGTTAAAATTGTAATTTCTTCTGCCTTTCTTCATGTTCAAATTGTAATTTCTTCTGCATTCTTCATGTTCAAATTGTAATTTCTTCTGCATTTTTCTATGTTCAAATTGTAATTTCTTCTGCCTTTCTTCATGTTCAAATTGTAATTTCTTCTGCATTTTTCTATGTTCAAATTGTAATTTCTTCTGCCTTTCTTCATGTTCAAATTGTAATTTCTTCTGCATTCTTCATGTTCAAATTGTAATTTCTTCTGCATTTTTCTATGTTAAAATTGTAATTTCTTCTGCCTTTCTTCATGTTAAAATTGTAATTTCTTCTGCCTTTCTTCATGTTAAAATTGTAATTTCTTCTGCCTTTCTTCATGTTCAAATTGTAATTTCTTCTGCATTTTTCTATGTTCAAATTGTAATTTCTTCTGCCTTTCTTCATGTTCAAATTGTAATTTCTTCTGCCTTTCTTCATGTTCAAATTGTAATTTCTTCTGCCTTTCTTCATGTTCAAATTGTAATTTCTTCTGCCTTTCTTCATGTTAAAATTGTAATTTCTTCTGCCTTTCTTCATGTTCAAATTGTAATTTCTTCTGCATTTTTCTATGTTAAAATTGTAATTTCTTCTGCCTTTCTTCATGTTTAAATTGTAATTTCTTCTGCATTTTTCTATGTTAAAATTGTAATTTCTTCTGCCTTTCTTCATGTTCAAATTGTAATTTCTTCTGCCTTTCTTCATGTTCAAATTGTAATTTCTTCTGCATTTTTCTATGTTAAAATTGTAATTTCTTCTGCCTTTCTTCATGTTCAAATTGTAATTTCTTCTGCATTTTTCTATGTTAAAATTGTAATTTCTTCTGCCTTTCTTCATGTTCAAATTGTAATTTCTTCTGCATTTTTCTATGTTAAAATTGTAATTTCTTCTGCCTTTCTTCATGTTCAAATTGTAATTTCTTCTGCCTTTCTTCATGTTCAAATTGTAATTTCTTCTGCATTTTTCTATGTTAAAATTGTAATTTCTTCTGCCTTTCTTCATGTTCAAATTGTAATTTCTTCTGCATTTTTCTATGTTAAAATTGTAATTTCTTCTGCCTTTCTTCATGTTCAAATTGTAATTTCTTCTGCATTTTTCTATGTTAAAATTGTAATTTCTTCTGCCTTTCTTCATGTTCAAATTGTAATTTCTTCTGCCTTTCTTCATGTTCAAATTGTAATTTCTTCTGCATTTTTCTATGTTAAAATTGTAATTTCTTCTGCCTTTCTTCATGTTCAAATTGTAATTTCTTCTGCATTTTTCTATGTTAAAATTGTAATTTCTTCTGCCTTTCTTCATGTTCAAATTGTAATTTCTTCTGCCTTTCTTCATGTTCAAATTGTAATTTCTTCTGCATTTTTCTATGTTAAAATTGTAATTTCTTCTGCCTTTCTTCATGTTCAAATTGTAATTTCTTCTGCATTTTTCTATGTTCAAATTGTAATTTCTTCTGCCTTTCTTCATGTTCAAATTGTAATTTCTTCTGCATTTTTCTATGTTAAAATTGTAATTTCTTCTGCCTTTCTTCATGTTCAAATTGTAATTTCTTCTGCATTTTTCTATGTTAAAATTGTAATTTCTTCTGCCTTTCTTCATGTTCAAATTGTAATTTCTTCTGCATTTTTCTATGTTAAAATTGTAATTTCTTCTGCCTTTCTTCATGTTCAAATTGTAATTTCTTCTGCATTTTTCTATGTTAAAATTGTAATTTCTTCTGCATTTTTCTATGTTAAAATTGTAATTTCTTCTGCCTTTCTTCATGTTCAAATTGTAATTTCTTCTGCATTTTTCTATGTTAAAATTGTAATTTCTTCTGCCTTTCTTCATGTTCAAATTGTAATTTCTTCTGCATTTTTCTATGTTAAAATTGTAATTTCTTCTGCCTTTCTTCATGTTCAAATTGTAATTTCTTCTGCATTTTTCTATGTTCAAATTGTAATTTCTTCTGCCTTTCTTCATGTTCAAATTGTAATTTCTTCTGCATTTTTCTATGTTAAAATTGTAATTTCTTCTGCCTTTCTTCATGTTCAAATTGTAATTTCTTCTGCCTTTCTTCATGTTCAAATTGTAATTTCTTCTGCATTTTTCTATGTTAAAATTGTAATTTCTTCTGCCTTTCTTCATGTTCAAATTGTAATTTCTTCTGCATTTTTCTATGTTAAAATTGTAATTTCTTCTGCCTTTCTTCATGTTCAAATTGTAATTTCTTCTGCATTTTTCTATGTTCAAATTGTAATTTCTTCTGCCTTTCTTCATGTTCAAATTGTAATTTCTTCTGCATTCTTCATGTTAAAATTGTAATTTCTTCTGCCTTTCTTCATGTTCAAATTGTAATTTCTTCTGCATTTTTCTATGTTAAAATTGTAATTTCTTCTGCCTTTCTTCATGTTCAAATTGTAATTTCTTCTGCATTTTTCTATGTTAAAATTGTAATTTCTTCTGCCTTTCTTCATGTTAAAATTGTAATTTCTTCTGCATTTCTTCATGTTCAAATTGTAATTTCTTCTGCATTTTTCTATGTTAAAATTGTAATTTCTTCTGCCTTTCTTCATGTTCAAATTGTAATTTCTTCTGCCTTTCTTCATGTTCAAATTGTAATTTCTTCTGCATTTTTCTATGTTAAAATTTTAATTTCTTCTGCCTTTCTTCATGTTCAAATTGTAATTTCTTCTGCCTTTCTTCATGTTCAAATTGTAAATTTCTTCTGCATTTTTCTATGTTAAAATTGTAATTTCTTCTGCCTTTCTTCATGTTCAAATTGTAATTTCTTCTGCCTTTCTTCATGTTCAAATTGTAATTTCTTCTGCATTTTTCTATGTTAAAATTGTAATTTCTTCTGCCTTTCTTCATGTTCAAATTGTAATTTCTTCTGCCTTTCTTCATGTTCAAATTGTAATTTTCTTCTGCATTTTTCTATGTTAAAATTGTAATTTCTTCTGCCTTTCTTCATGTTCAAATTGTAATTTCTTCTGCATTTTTCTATGTTAAAATTGTAATTTCTTCTGCCTTTCTTCATGTTCAAATTGTAATTTCTTCTGCATTTTTCTATGTTCAAATTGTAATTTCTTCTGCCTTTTCTTCATGTTCAAATTGTAATTTTCTTCTGCATTCTTCATGTTAAAATTGTAATTTCTTCTGCCTTTCTTCATGTTCAAATTGTAATTTCTTCTGCATTTTTCTATGTTCAAATTGTAATTTCTTCTGCCTTTCTTCATGTTCAAATTGTAATTTCTTCTGCATTCTTCATGTTAAAATTGTAATTTCTTCTGCCTTTCTTCATGTTAAAATTGTAATTTCTTCTGCCTTTCTTCATGTTAAAAATTGTAATTTCTTCTGCCTTTCTTCATGTTAAAATTGTAATTTCTTCTGCCTTTCTTCATGTTCAAATTGTAATTTCTTCTGCCTTTCTTCATGTTCAAATTGTAATTTCTTCTGCCTTTCTTCATGTTAAAATTGTAATTTCTTCTGCCTTTCTTCATGTTCAAATTGTAATTTCTTCTGCCTTTCTTCATGTTAAAATTGTAATGTCTTCTGCATTTTTCTATGTTAAAATTGTAATTTCTTCTGCCTTTCTTCATGTTCAAATTGTAATTTCTTCTGCCTTTCTTCATGTTCAAATTGTAATTTCTTCTGCATTTTTCTATGTTAAAATTGTAATTTCTTCTGCCTTTCTTCATGTTCAAATTGTAATTTCTTCTGCCTTTCTTCATGTTCAAATTGTAATTTCTTCTGCATTTTTCTATGTTAAAATTGTAATTTCTTCTGCCTTTCTTCATGTTCAAATTGTAATTTCTTCTGCATTTTTCTATGTTCAAATTGTAATTTCTTCTGCCTTTCTTCATGTTAAAATTGTAATTTCTTCTGCATTTTTCTATGTTAAAATTGTAATTTCTTCTGCCTTTCTTCATGTTCAAATTGTAATTTCTTCTGCATTTTTCTATGTTAAAATTGTAATTTCTTCTGCCTTTCTTCATGTTCAAATTGTAATTTCTTCTGCATTTTTCTATGTTAAAATTGTAATTTCTTCTGCATTTTTCTATGTTAAAATTGTAATTTCTTCTGCATTTTTCTATGTTAAAATTGTAATTTCTTCTGCCTTTCTTCATGTTCAAATTGTAATTTCTTCTGCATTTTTCTATGTTAAAATTGTAATTTCTTCTGCCTTTCTTCATGTTCAAATTGTAATTTCTTCTGCATTTTTCTATGTTAAAATTGTAATTTCTTCTGCCTTTCTTCATGTTCAAATTGTAATTTCTTCTGCATTTTTCTATGTTCAAATTGTAATTTCTTCTGCCTTTCTTCATGTTAAAATTGTAATTTCTTCTGCATTTTTCTATGTTAAAATTGTAATTTCTTCTGCCTTTCTTCATGTTCAAATTGTAATTTCTTCTGCATTTTTCTATGTTAAAATTGTAATTTCTTCTGCCTTTCTTCATGTTCAAATTGTAATTTCTTCTGCATTTTTCTATGTTAAAATTGTAATTTCTTCTGCATTTTTCTATGTTAAAATTGTAATTTCTTCTGCATTTTTCTATGTTAAAATTGTAATTTCTTCTGCCTTTCTTCATGTTCAAATTGTAATTTCTTCTGCATTTTTCTATGTTAAAATTGTAATTTCTTCTGCATTTTTCTATGTTAAAATTGTAATTTCTTCTGCATTTTTCTATGTTAAAATTGTAATTTCTTCTGCCTTTCTTCATGTTCAAATTGTAATTTCTTCTGCCTTTCTTCATGTTCAAATTGTAATTTCTTCTGCATTTTTCTATGTTAAAATTGTAATTTCTTCTGCCTTTCTTCATGTTCAAATTGTAATTTCTTCTGCATTTTTCTATGTTAAAATTGTAATTTCTTCTGCCTTTCTTCATGTTCAAATTGTAATTTCTTCTGCATTTTTCTATGTTAAAATTGTAATTTCTTCTGCCTTTCTTCATGTTAAAATTGTAATTTCTTCTGCATTTTTCTATGTTAAAATTGTAATTTCTTCTGCATTTTTCTATGTTAAAATTGTAATTTCTTCTGCCTTTCTTCATGTTAAAATTGTAATTTCTTCTGCATTTTTCTATGTTAAAATTGTAATTTCTTCTGCATTTTTCTATGTTAAAATTGTAATTTCTTCTGCCTTTCTTCATGTTCAAATTGTAATTTCTTCTGCATTTTTCTATGTTAAAATTGTAATTTCTTCTGCCTTTCTTCATGTTCAAATTGTAATTTCTTCTGCATTTTTCTATGTTAAAATTGTAATTTCTTCTGCATTTTTCTATGTTAAAATTGTAATTTCTTCTGCCTTTCTTCATGTTCAAATTGTAATTTCTTCTGCATTTTTCTATGTTAAAATTGTAATTTCTTCTGCCTTTCTTCATGTTAAAATTGTAATTTCTTCTGCATTTTTCTATGTTAAAATTGTAATTTCTTCTGCATTTTTCTATGTTAAAATTGTAATTTCTTCTGCCTTTCTTCATGTTAAAATTGTAATTTCTTCTGCATTTTTCTATGTTAAAATTGTAATTTCTTCTGCATTTTTCTATGTTAAAATTGTAATTTCTTCTGCCTTTCTTCATGTTAAAATTGTAATTTCTTCTGCATTTTTCTATGTTAAAGTTGTAATTTCTTCTGCCTTTCTTCATGTTCAAATTGTAATTTCTTCTGCATTTTTCTATGTTAAAATTGTAATTTCTTCTGCCTTTCTTCATGTTCAAATTGTAATTTCTTCTGCATTTTTCTATGTTAAAATTGTAATTTCTTCTGCCTGTCTTCATGTTCAAATTGTAATTTCTTCTGCCTTTCTTCATGTTCAAATTGTAATTTCTTCTGCATTTTTCTATGTTAAAATTGTAATTTCTTCTGCCTTTCTTCATGTTCAAATTGTAATTTCTTCTGCATTTTTCTATGTTAAAATTGTAATTTCTTCTGCCTTTCTTCATGTTCAAATTGTAATTTCTTCTGCATTTTTCTATGTTAAAATTGTAATTTCTTCTGCCTTTCTTCATGTTAAAATTGTAATTTCTTCTGCATTTCTTCATGTTCAAATTGTAATTTCTTCTGCATTTTTCTATGTTAAAATTGTAATTTCTTCTGCCTTTCTTCATGTTCAAATTGTAATTTCTTCTGCCTTTCTTCATGTTCAAATTGTAATAGCTTCTGCATTTTTCTATGTTCAAATTGTAATTTCTTCTGCCTTTCTTCATGTTCAAATTGTAATTTCTTCTGCATTCTTCATGTTAAAATTGTAATTTCTTCTGCCTTTCTTCATGTTCAAATTGTAATTTCTTCTGCCTTTCTTCATGTTCAAATTGTAATAGCTTCTGCATTTTTCTATGTTCAAATTGTAATTTCTTCTGCCTTTCTTCATGTTCAAATTGTAATTTCTTCTGCATTCTTCATGTTAAAATTGTAATTTCTTCTGCCTTTCTTCATGTTCAAATTGTAATTTCTTCTGCCTTTCTTCATGTTCAAATTGTAATTTCTTCTGCCTTTCTTCATGTTAAAATTGTAATTTCTTCTGCCTTTCTTCATGTTCAAATTGTAATTTCTTCTGCATTTTTCTATGTTAAAATTGTAATTTCTTCTGCCTTTCTTCATGTTCAAATTGTAATTTCTTCTGCATTTTTCTATGTTAAAATTGTAATTTCTTCTGCCTTTCTTCATGTTCAAATTGTAATTTCTTCTGCCTTTCTTCATGTTCAAATTGTAATTTCTTCTGCATTTTTCTATGTTAAAATTGTAATTTCTTCTGCCTTTCTTCATGTTCAAATTGTAATTTCTTCTGCATTTTTCTATGTTAAAATTGTAATTTCTTCTGCCTTTCTTCATGTTCAAATTGTAATTTCTTCTGCATTTTTCTATGTTCAAATTGTAATTTCTTCTGCCTTTCTTCATGTTCAAATTGTAATTTCTTCTGCATTCTTCATGTTAAAATTGTAATTTCTTCTGCCTTTCTTCATGTTCAAATTGTAATTTCTTCTGCATTTTTCTATGTTAAAATTGTAATTTCTTCTGCCTTTCTTCATGTTCAAATTGTAATTTCTTCTGCATTTTTCTATGTTAAAATTGTAATTTCTTCTGCCTTTCTTCATGTTAAAATTGTAATTTCTTCTGCATTTCTTCATGTTCAAATTGTAATTTCTTCTGCATTTTTCTATGTTAAAATTGTAATTTCTTCTGCCTTTCTTCATGTTCAAATTGTAATTTCTTCTGCCTTTCTTCATGTTCAAATTGTAATTTCTTCTGCATTTTTCTATGTTAAAATTGTAATTTCTTCTGCCTTTCTTCATGTTCAAATTGTAATTTCTTCTGCCTTTCTTCATGTTCAAATTGTAATTTCTTCTGCATTTTTCTATGTTAAAATTGTAATTTCTTCTGCCTTTCTTCATGTTCAAATTGTAATTTCTTCTGCCTTTCTTCATGTTCAAATTGTAATTTCTTCTGCATTTTTCTATGTTAAAATTGTAATTTCTTCTGCCTTTCTTCATGTTCAAATTGTAATTTCTTCTGCATTTTTCTATGTTAAAATTGTAATTTCTTCTGCCTTTCTTCATGTTAAAATTGTAATTTCTTCTGCATTTCTTCATGTTCAAATTGTAATTTCTTCTGCATTTTCTATGTTAAAATTGTAATTTCTTCTGCCTTTCTTCATGTTCAAATTGTAATTTCTTCTGCCTTTCTTCATGTTCAAATTGTAATTTCTTCTGCATTTTTCTATGTTAAAATTGTAATTTCTTCTGCCTTTCTTCATGTTCAAATTGTAATTTCTTCTGCATTTTTCTATGTTCAAATTGTAATTTCTTCTGCCTTTCTTCATGTTCAAATTGTAATTTCTTCTGCATTCTTCATGTTAAAATTGTAATTTCTTCTGCCTTTCTTCATGTTCAAATTGTAATTTCTTCTGCCTTTCTTCATGTTCAAATTGTAATTTCTTCTGCATTCTTCATGTTAAAATTGTAATTTCTTCTGCCTTTCTTCATGTTAAAATTGTAATTTCTTCTGCCTTTCTTCATGTTCAAATTGTAATTTCTTCTGCCTTTCTTCATGTTAAAATTGTAATTTCTTCTGCCTTTCTTCATGTTCAAATTGTAATTTCTTCTGCATTTTTCTATGTTAAAATTGTAATTGCTTCTGCCTTTCTTCATGTTCAAATTGTAATTTCTTCTGCATTTTTCTATGTTAAAATTGTAATTTCTTCTGCCTTTCTTCATGTTAAAATTGTAATTTCTTCTGCATTTTTCTATGTTAAAATTGTAATTTCTTCTGCATTTTTCTATGTTAAAATTGTAATTTCTTCTGCCTTTCTTCATGTTCAAATTGTAATTTCTTCTGCATTTTTCTATGTTAAAATTGTAATTTCTTCTGCCTTTCTTCATGTTCAAATTGTAATTTCTTCTGCATTTTTCTATGTTAAAATTGTAATTTCTTCTGCCTGTCTTCATGTTCAAATTGTAATTTCTTCTGCCTTTCTTCATGTTCAAATTGTAATTTCTTCTGCATTTTTCTATGTTAAAATTGTAATTTCTTCTGCCTTTCTTCATGTTCAAATTGTAATTTCTTCTGCATTTTTCTATGTTAAAATTGTAATTTCTTCTGCCTTTCTTCATGTTCAAATTGTAATTTCTTCTGCATTTTTCTATGTTAAAATTGTAATTTCTTCTGCCTTTCTTCATGTTAAAATTGTAATTTCTTCTGCATTTCTTCATGTTCAAATTGTAATTTCTTCTGCATTTTTCTATGTTAAAATTGTAATTTCTTCTGCCTTTCTTCATGTTCAAATTGTAATTTCTTCTGCCTTTCTTCATGTTCAAATTGTAATAGCTTCTGCATTTTTCTATGTTCAAATTGTAATTTCTTCTGCCTTTCTTCATGTTCAAATTGTAATTTCTTCTGCATTCTTCATGTTAAAATTGTAATTTCTTCTGCCTTTCTTCATGTTCAAATTGTAATTTCTTCTGCCTTTCTTCATGTTCAAATTGTAATAGCTTCTGCATTTTTCTATGTTCAAATTGTAATTTCTTCTGCCTTTCTTCATGTTCAAATTGTAATTTCTTCTGCATTTTTCTATGTTAAAATTGTAATTTCTTCTGCCTTTCTTCATGTTCAAATTGTAATTTCTTCTGCCTTTCTTCATGTTCAAATTGTAATTTCTTCTGCATTCTTCATGTTCAAATTGTAATTTCTTCTGCCTTTCTTCATGTTCAAATTGTAATTTCTTCTGCATTCTTCATGTTAAAATTGTAATTTCTTCTGCCTTTCTTCATGTTCAAATTGTAATTTCTTCTGCCTTTCTTCATGTTCAAATTGTAATTTCTTCTGCCTTTCTTCATGTTAAAATTGTAATTTCTTCTGCCTTTCTTCATGTTCAAATTGTAATTTCTTCTGCATTTTTCTATGTTAAAATTGTAATTTCTTCTGCCTTTCTTCATGTTCAAATTGTAATTTCTTCTGCATTTTTCTATGTTAAAATTGTAATTTCTTCTGCCTTTCTTCATGTTCAAATTGTAATTTCTTCTGCCTTTCTTCATGTTCAAATTGTAATTTCTTCTGCATTTTTCTATGTTAAAATTGTAATTTCTTCTGCCTTTCTTCATGTTCAAATTGTAATTTCTTCTGCATTTTTCTATGTTAAAATTGTAATTTCTTCTGCCTTTCTTCATGTTCAAATTGTAATTTCTTCTGCATTTTTCTATGTTCAAATTGTAATTTCTTCTGCCTTTCTTCATGTTCAAATTGTAATTTCTTCTGCATTCTTCATGTTAAAATTGTAATTTCTTCTGCCTTTCTTCATGTTCAAATTGTAATTTCTTCTGCATTTTTCTATGTTAAAATTGTAATTTCTTCTGCCTTTCTTCATGTTCAAATTGTAATTTCTTCTGCATTTTTCTATGTTAAAATTGTAATTTCTTCTGCCTTTCTTCATGTTAAAATTGTAATTTCTTCTGCATTTCTTCATGTTCAAATTGTAATTTCTTCTGCATTTTTCTATGTTAAAATTGTAATTTCTTCTGCCTTTCTTCATGTTCAAATTGTAATTTCTTCTGCCTTTCTTCATGTTCAAATTGTAATTTCTTCTGCATTTTTCTATGTTAAAATTGTAATTTCTTCTGCCTTTCTTCATGTTCAAATTGTAATTTCTTCTGCCTTTCTTCATGTTCAAATTGTAATTTCTTCTGCATTTTTCTATGTTAAAATTGTAATTTCTTCTGCCTTTCTTCATGTTCAAATTGTAATTTCTTCTGCCTTTCTTCATGTTCAAATTGTAATTTCTTCTGCATTTTTCTATGTTAAAATTGTAATTTCTTCTGCCTTTCTTCATGTTCAAATTGTAATTTCTTCTGCATTTTTCTATGTTAAAATTGTAATTTCTTCTGCCTTTCTTCATGTTAAAATTGTAATTTCTTCTGCATTTCTTCATGTTCAAATTGTAATTTCTTCTGCATTTTCTATGTTAAAATTGTAATTTCTTCTGCCTTTCTTCATGTTCAAATTGTAATTTCTTCTGCCTTTCTTCATGTTCAAATTGTAATTTCTTCTGCATTTTTCTATGTTAAAATTGTAATTTCTTCTGCCTTTCTTCATGTTCAAATTGTAATTTCTTCTGCATTTTTCTATGTTAAAATTGTAATTTCTTCTGCCTTTCTTCATGTTCAAATTGTAATTTCTTCTGCATTTTTCTATGTTCAAATTGTAATTTCTTCTGCCTTTCTTCATGTTCAAATTGTAATTTCTTCTGCATTCTTCATGTTAAAATTGTAATTTCTTCTGCCTTTCTTCATGTTCAAATTGTAATTTCTTCTGCCTTTCTTCATGTTCAAATTGTAATTTCTTCTGCATTCTTCATGTTAAAATTGTAATTTCTTCTGCCTTTCTTCATGTTAAAATTGTAATTTCTTCTGCCTTTCTTCATGTTCAAATTGTAATTTCTTCTGCCTTTCTTCATGTTAAAATTGTAATTTCTTCTGCCTTTCTTCATGTTCAAATTGTAATTTCTTCTGCATTTTTCTATGTTAAAATTGTAATTGCTTCTGCCTTTCTTCATGTTCAAATTGTAATTTCTTCTGCATTTTTCTATGTTAAAATTGTAATTTCTTCTGCCTTTCTTCATGTTAAAATTGTAATTTCTTCTGCATTTTTCTATGTTAAAATTGTAATTTCTTCTGCATTTTTCTATGTTAAAATTGTAATTTCTTCTGCCTTTCTTCATGTTCAAATTGTAATTTCTTCTGCATTTTTCTATGTTAAAATTGTAATTTCTTCTGCCTTTCTTCATGTTCAAATTGTAATTTCTTCTGCCTTTCTTCATGTTAAAATTGTAATTTCTTCTGCATTTTTCTATGTTAAAATTGTAATTTCTTCTGCCTTTCTTCATGTTCAAATTGTAATTTCTTCTGCCTTTCTTCATGTTAAAATTGTAATTTCTTCTGCATTTTTCTATGTTAAAATTGTAATTTCTTCTGCCTTTCTTCATGTTCAAATTGTAATTTCTTCTGCCTTTCTTCATGTTCAAATTGTAATTTCTTCTGCATTTTTCTATGTTAAAATTGTAATTTCTTCTGCCTTTCTTCATGTTCAAATTGTAATTTCTTCTGCCTTTCTTCATGTTCAAATTGTAATTTCTTCTGCATTCTTCATGTTAAAATTGTAATTTCTTCTGCCTTTCTTCATGTTAAAATTGTAATTTCTTCTGCCTTTCTTCATGTTCAAATTGTAATTTCTTCTGCCTTTCTTCATGTTAAAATTGTAATTTCTTCTGCCTTTCTTCATGTTCAAATTGTAATTTCTTCTGCATTTTTCTATGTTAAAATTGTAATTTCTTCTGCCTTTCTTCATGTTCAAATTGTAATTTCTTCTGCATTTTTCTATGTTAAAATTGTAATTTCTTCTGCCTTTCTTCATGTTAAAATTGTAATTTCTTCTGCATTTTTCTATGTTAAAATTGTAATTTCTTCTGCATTTTTCTATGTTAAAATTGTAATTTCTTCTGCCTTTCTTCATGTTCAAATTGTAATTTCTTCTGCATTTTTCTATGTTAAAATTGTAATTTCTTCTGCCTTTCTTCATGTTCAAATTGTAATTTCTTCTGCCTTTCTTCATGTTAAAATTGTAATTTCTTCTGCATTTTTCTATGTTAAAATTGTAATTTCTTCTGCCTTTCTTCATGTTCAAATTGTAATTTCTTCTGCCTTTCTTCATGTTCAAATTGTAATTTCTTCTGCATTTTTCTATGTTAAAATTGTAATTTCTTCTGCCTTTCTTCATGTTCAAATTGTAATTTCTTCTGCCTTTCTTCATGTTCAAATTGTAATTTCTTCTGCCTTTCTTCATGTTCAAATTGTAATTTCTTCTGCATTTTTCTATGTTAAAATTGTAATTTCTTCTGCCTTTCTTCATGTTCAAATTGTAATTTCTTCTGCATTTTTCTATGTTAAAATTGTAATTTCTTCTGCCTTTCTTCATGTTCAAATTGTAATTTCTTCTGCATTTTTCTATGTTCAAATTGTAATTTCTTCTGCCTTTCTTCATGTTCAAATTGTAATTTCTTCTGCATTCTTCATGTTAAAATTGTAATGTTTTCTGCCTTTCTTCATGTTAAAATTGTAATTTCTTCTGCCTTTCTTCATGTTCAAATTGTAATTTCTTCTGCCTTTCTTCATGTTAAAATTGTAATTTCTTCTGCCTTTCTTCATGTTCAAATTGTAATTTCTTCTGCATTTTTCTATGTTAAAATTGTAATTGCTTCTGCCTTTCTTCATGTTCAAATTGTAATTTCTTCTGCATTTTTCTATGTTAAAATTGTAATTTCTTCTGCCTTTCTTCATGTTAAAATTGTAATTTCTTCTGCATTTTTCTATGTTAAAATTGTAATTTCTTCTGCATTTTTCTATGTTAAAATTGTAATTTCTTCTGCCTTTCTTCATGTTCAAATTGTAATTTCTTCTGCATTTTTCTATGTTAAAATTGTAATTTCTTCTGCCTTTCTTCATGTTCAAATTGTAATTTCTTCTGCCTTTCTTCATGTTAAAATTGTAATTTCTTCTGCATTTTTCTATGTTAAAATTGTAATTTCTTCTGCCTTTCTTCATGTTCAAATTGTAATTTCTTCTGCATTTTTCTATGTTAAAATTGTAATTGCTTCTGCCTTTCTTCATGTTCAAATTGTAATTTCTTCTGCCTTTCTTCATGTTCAAATTGTAATTTCTTCTGCATTTTTCTATGTTAAAATTGTAATTGCTTCTGCCTTTCTTCATGTTCAAATTGTAATTGCTTCTGCCTTTCTTCATGTTCAAATTGTAATTTCTTCTGCCTTTCTTCATGTTCAAATTGTAATTTCTTCTGCATTTTTCTATGTTAAAATTGTAATTTCTTCTGCCTTTCTTCATGTTCAAATTGTAATTTCTTCTGCATTTTTCTATGTTAAAATTGTAATTTCTTCTGCCTTTCTTCATGTTCAAATTGTAATTTCTTCTGCATTTTTCTATGTTAAAATTGTAATTTCTTCTGCCTTTCTTCATGTTCAAATTGTAATTTCTTCTGCATTTTTCTATGTTCAAATTGTAATTTCTTCTGCCTTTCTTCATGTTCAAATTGTAATTTCTTCTGCATTCTTCATGTTAAAATTGTAATTTCTTCTGCCTTTCTTCATGTTAAAATTGTAATTTCTTCTGCCTTTCTTCATGTTCAAATTGTAATTTCTTCTGCCTTTCTTCATGTTCAAATTGTAATTTCTTCTGCCTTTCTTCATGTTAAAATTGTAATTTCTTCTGCCTTTCTTCATGTTCAAATTGTAATTTCTTCTGCATTTTTCTATGTTAAAATTGTAATTTCTTCTGCCTTTCTTCATGTTCAAATTGTAATTTCTTCTGCATTTTTCTATGTTAAAATTGTAATTTCTTCTGCCTTTCTTCATGTTAAAATTGTAATTTCTTCTGCATTTTTCTATGTTAAAATTGTAATTTCTTCTGCATTTTTCTATGTTAAAATTGTAATTTCTTCTGCCTTTCTTCATGTTCAAATTGTAATTTCTTCTGCATTTTTCTATGTTAAAATTGTAATTTCTTCTGCCTTTCTTCATGTTCAAATTGTAATTTCTTCTGCATTTTTCTATGTTAAAATTGTAATTTCTTCTGCCTTTCTTCATGTTCAAATTGTAATTTCTTCTGCATTTTTCTATGTTAAAATTGTAATTTCTTCTGCATTTTTCTATGTTAAAATTGTAATTTCTTCTGCCTTTCTTCATGTTCAAATTGTAATTTCTTCTGCATTTTTCTATGTTAAAATTGTAATTTCTTCTGCCTTTCTTCATGTTCAAATTGTAATTTCTTCTGCCTTTCTTCATGTTCAAATTGTAATTTCTTCTGCATTTTTCTATGTTAAAATTGTAATTTCTTCTGCCTTTCTTCATGTTCAAATTGTAATTTCTTCTGCATTTTTCTATGTTAAAATTGTAATTTCTTCTGCATTTTTCTATGTTAAAATTGTAATTTCTTCTGCCTTTCTTCATGTTCAAATTGTAATTTCTTCTGCATTTTTCTATGTTAAAATTGTAATTTCTTCTGCCTTTCTTCATGTTCAAATTGTAATTTCTTCTGCCTTTCTTCATGTTAAAATTGTAATTTCTTCTGCATTTTTCTATGTTAAAATTGTAATTTCTTCTGCCTTTCTTCATGTTCAAATTGTAATTTCTTCTGCCTTTCTTCATGTTCAAATTGTAATTTCTTCTGCATTTTTCTATGTTCAAATTGTAATTTCTTCTGCCTTTCTTCATGTTCAAATTGTAATTTCTTCTGCATTTTTCTATGTTAAAATTGTAATTTCTTCTGCCTTTCTTCATGTTCAAATTGTAATTTCTTCTGCCTTTCTTCATGTTCAAATTGTAATTTCTTCTGCATTTTTCTATGTTAAAATTGTAATTTCTTCTGCCTTTCTTCATGTTCAAATTGTAATTTCTTCTGCATTTTTCTATGTTCAAATTGTAATTTCTTCTGCCTTTCTTCATGTTCAAATTGTAATTTCTTCTGCATTCTTCATGTTAAAATTGTAATTTCTTCTGCCTTTCTTCATGTTCAAATTGTAATTTCTTCTGCCTTTCTTCATGTTCAAATTGTAATTTCTTCTGCATTCTTCATGTTAAAATTGTAATTTCTTCTGCCTTTCTTCATGTTAAAATTGTAATTTCTTCTGCCTTTCTTCATGTTCAAATTGTAATTTCTTCTGCCTTTCTTCATGTTAAAATTGTAATTTCTTCTGCCTTTCTTCATGTTCAAATTGTAATTTCTTCTGCATTTTTCTATGTTAAAATTGTAATTTCTTCTGCCTTTCTTCATGTTCAAATTGTAATTTCTTCTGCATTTTTCTATGTTAAAATTGTAATTTCTTCTGCCTTTCTTCATGTTAAAATTGTAATTTCTTCTGCATTTTTCTATGTTAAAATTGTAATTTCTTCTGCCTTTCTTCATGTTCAAATTGTAATTTCTTCTGCATTTTTCTATGTTAAAATTGTAATTTCTTCTGCCTTTCTTCATGTTCAAATTGTAATTTCTTCTGCATTTTTCTATGTTAAAATTGTAATTTCTTCTGCCTTTCTTCATGTTCAAATTGTAATTTCTTCTGCATTTTTCTATGTTAAAATTGTAATTTCTTCTGCATTTTTCTATGTTAAAATTGTAATTTCTTCTGCCTTTCTTCATGTTCAAATTGTAATTTCTTCTGCATTTTTCTATGTTAAAATTGTAATTTCTTCTGCCTTTCTTCATGTTCAAATTGTAATTTCTTCTGCCTTTCTTCATGTTAAAATTGTAATTTCTTCTGCATTTTTCTATGTTAAAATTGTAATTTCTTCTGCCTTTCTTCATGTTCAAATTGTAATTTCTTCTGCCTTTCTTCATGTTCAAATTGTAATTTCTTCTGCATTTTTCTATGTTAAAATTGTAATTTCTTCTGCCTTTCTTCATGTTAAAATTGTAATTTCTTCTGCCTTTCTTCATGTTCAAATTGTAATTTCTTCTGCATTTTTCTATGTTAAAATTGTAATTTCTTCTGCCTTTCTTCATGTTCAAATTGTAATTTCTTCTGCATTTTTCTATGTTCAAATTGTAATTTCTTCTGCCTTTCTTCATGTTCAAATTGTAATTTCTTCTGCATTCTTCATGTTAAAATTGTAATTTCTTCTGCCTTTCTTCATGTTCAAATTGTAATTTCTTCTGCCTTTCTTCATGTTCAAATTGTAATTTCTTCTGCATTCTTCATGTTAAAATTGTAATTTCTTCTGCCTTTCTTCATGTTAAAATTGTAATTTCTTCTGCCTTTCTTCATGTTCAAATTGTAATTTCTTCTGCCTTTCTTCATGTTAAAATTGTAATTTCTTCTGCCTTTCTTCATGTTCAAATTGTAATTTCTTCTGCATTTTTCTATGTTAAAATTGTAATTTCTTCTGCCTTTCTTCATGTTCAAATTGTAATTTCTTCTGCATTTTTCTATGTTAAAATTGTAATTTCTTCTGCCTTTCTTCATGTTAAAATTGTAATTTCTTCTGCATTTTTCTATGTTAAAATTGTAATTTCTTCTGCATTTTTCTATGTTAAAATTGTAATTTCTTCTGCCTTTCTTCATGTTCAAATTGTAATTTCTTCTGCATTTTTCTATGTTAAAATTGTAATTTCTTCTGCCTTTCTTCATGTTCAAATTGTAATTTCTTCTGCATTTTTCTATGTTAAAATTGTAATTTCTTCTGCCTTTCTTCATGTTCAAATTGTAATTTCTTCTGCCTTTCTTCATGTTCAAATTGTAATTTCTTCTGCATTTTTCTATGTTAAAATTGTAATTTCTTCTGCCTTTCTTCATGTTCAAATTGTAATTTCTTCTGCATTTTTCTATGTTAAAATTGTAATTTCTTCTGCCTTTCTTCATGTTAAAATCGTAATTTCTTCTGCATTTTTCTATGTTCAAATTGTAATTTCTTCTGCATTTTTCTATGTTAAAATTGTAATTTCTTCTGCCTTTCTTCATGTTCAAATTGTAATTTCTTCTGCATTTTTCTATGTTAAAATTGTAATTTCTTCTGCCTTTCTTCATGTTCAAATTGTAATTTCTTCTGCATTTTTCTATGTTAAAATTGTAATTTCTTCTGCCTTTCTTCATGTTCAAATTGTAATTTCTTCTGCCTTTCTTCATGTTCAAATTGTAATTTCTTCTGCATTTTTCTATGTTAAAATTGTAATTTCTTCTGCCTTTCTTCATGTTCAAATTGTAATTTCTTCTGCATTTTTCTATGTTCAAATTGTAATTTCTTCTGCCTTTCTTCATGTTCAAATTGTAATTTCTTCTGCATTCTTCATGTTAAAATTGTAATTTCTTCTGCCTTTCTTCATGTTAAAATTGTAATTTCTTCTGCCTTTCTTCATGTTCAAATTGTAATTTCTTCTGCCTTTCTTCATGTTAAAATTGTAATTTCTTCTGCCTTTCTTCATGTTCAAATTGTAATTTCTTCTGCATTTTTCTATGTTAAAATTGTAATTTCTTCTGCCTTTCTTCATGTTCAAATTGTAATTTCTGCTGCATTTTTCTATGTTAAAATTGTAATTTCTTCTGCCTTTCTTCATGTTAAAATTGTAATTTCTTCTGCATTTTTCTATGTTAAAATTGTAATTTCTTCTGCATTTTTCTATGTTAAAATTGTAATTTCTTCTGCCTTTCTTCATGTTCAAATTGTAATTTCTTCTGCATTTTTCTATGTTAAAATTGTAATTTCTTCTGCCTTTCTTCATGTTCAAATTGTAATTTCTTCTGCATTTTTCTATGTTAAAATTGTAATTTCTTCTGCCTTTCTTCATGTTCAAATTGTAATTTCTTCTGCATTTTTCTATGTTAAAATTGTAATTTCTTCTGCATTTTTCTATGTTAAAATTGTAATTTCTTCTGCCTTTCTTCATGTTCAAATTGTAATTTCTTCTGCATTTTTCTATGTTAAAATTGTAATTTCTTCTGCCTTTCTTCATGTTCAAATTGTAATTTCTTCTGCCTTTCTTCATGTTAAAATTGTAATTTCTTCTGCATTTTTCTATGTTAAAATTGTAATTTCTTCTGCCTTTCTTCATGTTCAAATTGTAATTTCTTCTGCCTTTCTTCATGTTCAAATTGTAATTTCTTCTGCATTTTTCTATGTTAAAATTGTAATTTCTTCTGCCTTTCTTCATGTTCAAATTGTAATTTCTTCTGCCTTTCTTCATGTTCAAATTGTAATTTCTTCTGCATTTTTCTATGTTAAAATTGTAATTTCTTCTGCCTTTCTTCATGTTCAAATTGTAATTTCTTCTGCCTTTCTTCATGTTCAAATTGTAATTTCTTCTGCATTTTTCTATGTTAAAATTGTAATTTCTTCTGCCTTTCTTCATGTTCAAATTGTAATTTCTTCTGCATTTTTCTATGTTCAAATTGTAATTTCTTCTGCCTTTCTTCATGTTCAAATTGTAATTTCTTCTGCATTCTTCATGTTAAAATTGTAATTTCTTCTGCCTTTCTTCATGTTCAAATTGTAATTTCTTCTGCCTTTCTTCATGTTCAAATTGTAATTTCTTCTGCATTCTTCATGTTAAAATTGTAATTTCTTCTGCCTTTCTTCATGTTAAAATTGTAATTTCTTCTGCCTTTCTTCATGTTCAAATTGTAATTTCTTCTGCCTTTCTTCATGTTAAAATTGTAATTTCTTCTGCCTTTCTTCATGTTCAAATTGTAATTTCTTCTGCATTTTTCTATGTTAAAATTGTAATTTCTTCTGCCTTTCTTCATGTTCAAATTGTAATTTCTTCTGCATTTTTCTATGTTAAAATTGTAATTTCTTCTGCCTTTCTTCATGTTAAAATTGTAATTTCTTCTGCATTTTTCTATGTTAAAATTGTAATTTCTTCTGCATTTTTCTATGTTAAAATTGTAATTTCTTCTGCCTTTCTTCATGTTCAAATTGTAATTTCTTCTGCATTTTTCTATGTTAAAATTGTAATTTCTTCTGCCTTTCTTCATGTTCAAATTGTAATTTCTTCTGCATTTTTCTATGTTAAAATTGTAATTTCTTCTGCCTTTCTTCATGTTCAAATTGTAATTTCTTCTGCATTTTTCTATGTTAAAATTGTAATTTCTTCTGCATTTTTCTATGTTAAAATTGTAATTTCTTCTGCCTTTCTTCATGTTCAAATTGTAATTTCTTCTGCATTTTTCTATGTTAAAATTGTAATTTCTTCTGCCTTTCTTCATGTTCAAATTGTAATTTCTTCTGCCTTTCTTCATGTTAAAATTGTAATTTCTTCTGCATTTTTCTATGTTAAAATTGTAATTTCTTCTGCCTTTCTTCATGTTCAAATTGTAATTTCTTCTGCCTTTCTTCATGTTCAAATTGTAATTTCTTCTGCATTTTTCTATGTTAAAATTGTAATTTCTTCTGCCTTTCTTCATGTTAAAATTGTAATTTTTTCTGCCTTTCTTCATGTTCAAATTGTAATTTCTTCTGCATTTTTCTATGTTAAAATTGTAATTTCTTCTGCCTTTCTTCATGTTCAAATTGTAATTTCTTCTGCATTTTTCTATGTTCAAATTGTAATTTCTTCTGCCTTTCTTCATGTTCAAATTGTAATTTCTTCTGCATTCTTCATGTTAAAATTGTAATTTCTTCTGCCTTTCTTCATGTTCAAATTGTAATTTCTTCTGCCTTTCTTCATGTTCAAATTGTAATTTCTTCTGCATTCTTCATGTTAAAATTGTAATTTCTTCTGCCTTTCTTCATGTTAAAATTGTAATTTCTTCTGCCTTTCTTCAGGTTCAAATTGTAATTTCTTCTGCCTTTCTTCATGTTAAAATTGTAATTTCTTCTGCCTTTCTTCATGTTCAAATTGTAATTTCTTCTGCATTTTTCTATGTTAAAATTGTAATTTCTTCTGCCTTTCTTCATGTTCAAATTGTAATTTCTTCTGCATTTTTCTATGTTAAAATTGTAATTTCTTCTGCCTTTCTTCATGTTAAAATTGTAATTTCTTCTGCATTTTTCTATGTTTAAATTGTAATTTCTTCTGCATTTTTCTATGTTAAAATTGTAATTTCTTCTGCCTTTCTTCATGTTCAAATTGTAATTTCTTCTGCATTTTTCTATGTTAAAATTGTAATTTCTTCTGCCTTTCTTCATGTTCAAATTGTAATTTCTTCTGCATTTTTCTATGTTAAAATTGTAATTTCTTCTGCCTTTCTTCATGTTCAAATTGTAATTTCTTCTGCCTTTCTTCATGTTCAAATTGTAATTTCTTCTGCATTTTTCTATGTTAAAATTGTAATTTCTTCTGCCTTTCTTCATGTTCAAATTGTAATTTCTTCTGCATTTTTCTATGTTAAAATTGTAATTTCTTCTGCCTTTCTTCATGTTAAAATCGTAATTTCTTCTGCATTTTTCTATGTTCAAATTGTAATTTCTTCTGCATTTTTCTATGTTAAAATTGTAATTTCTTCTGCCTTTCTTCATGTTCAAATTGTAATTTCTTCTGCATTTTTCTATGTTAAAATTGTAATTTCTTCTGCCTTTCTTCATGTTCAAATTGTAATTTCTTCTGCATTTTTCTATGTTAAAATTGTAATTTCTTCTGCCTTTCTTCATGTTCAAATTGTAATTTCTTCTGCCTTTCTTCATGTTCAAATTGTAATTTCTTCTGCATTTTTCTATGTTAAAATTGTAATTTCTTCTGCCTTTCTTCATGTTCAAATTGTAATTTCTTCTGCATTTTTCTATGTTAAAATTGTAATTTCTTCTGCCTTTCTTCATGTTCAAATTGTAATTTCTTCTGCATTTTTCTATGTTAAAATTGTAATTTCTTCTGCCTTTCTTCATGTTAAAATTGTAATTTCTTCTGCATTTTTCTATGTTAAAATTGTAATTTCTTCTGCCTTTCTTCATGTTCAAATTGTAATTTCTTCTGCCTTTCTTCATGTTCAAATTGTAATTTCTTCTGCATTTTTCTATGTTAAAATTGTAATTTCTTCTGCCTTTCTTCATGTTCAAATTGTAATTTCTTCTGCCTTTCTTCATGTTCAAATTGTAATTTCTTCTGCATTTTTCTATGTTAAAATTGTAATTTCTTCTGCCTTTCTTCATGTTCAAATTGTAATTTCTTCTGCATTTTTCTATGTTAAAATTGTAATTTCTTCTGCCTTTCTTCATGTTAAAATCGTAATTTCTTCTGCATTTTTCTATGTTCAAATTGTAATTTCTTCTGCATTTTTCTATGTTAAAATTGTAATTTCTTCTGCCTTTCTTCATGTTCAAATTGTAATTTCTTCTGCATTTTTCTATGTTAAAATTGTAATTTCTTCTGCCTTTCTTCATGTTCAAATTGTAATTTCTTCTGCATTTTTCTATGTTAAAATTGTAATTTCTTCTGCCTTTCTTCATGTTCAAATTGTAATTTCTTCTGCCTTTCTTCATGTTCAAATTGTAATTTCTTCTGCATTTTTCTATGTTAAAATTGTAATTTCTTCTGCCTTTCTTCATGTTCAAATTGTAATTTCTTCTGCATTTTTCTATGTTAAAATTGTAATTTCTTCTGCCTTTCTTCATGTTCAAATTGTAATTTCTTCTGCATTTTTCTATGTTAAAATTGTAATTTCTTCTGCCTTTCTTCATGTTAAAATTGTAATTTCTTCTGCATTTTTCTATGTTAAAATTGTAATTTCTTCTGCCTTTCTTCATGTTCAAATTGTAATTTCTTCTGCCTTTCTTCATGTTCAAATTGTAATTTCTTCTGCATTTTTCTATGTTAAAATTGTAATTTCTTCTGCCTTTCTTCATGTTCAAATTGTAATTTCTTCTGCCTTTCTTCATGTTCAAATTGTAATTTCTTCTGCATTTTTCTATGTTAAAATTGTAATTTCTTCTGCCTTTCTTCATGTTCAAATTGTAATTTCTTCTGCATTTTTCTATGTTAAAATTGTAATTTCTTCTGCCTTTCTTCATGTTCAAATTGTAATTTCTTCTGCATTTTTCTATGTTCAAATTGTAATTTCTTCTGCCTTTCTTCATGTTCAAATTGTAATTTCTTCTGCATTCTTCATGTTAAAATTGTAATTTCTTCTGCCTTTCTTCATGTTCAAATTGTAATTTCTTCTGCATTTCTTCATGTTCAAATTGTAATTTCTTCTGCCTTTCTTCATGTTCAAATTGTAATTTCTTCTGCATTCTTCATGTTAAAATTGTAATTTCTTCTGCCTTTCTTCATGTTAAAATTGTAATTTCTTCTGCCTTTCTTCATGTTCAAATTGTAATTTCTTCTGCCTTTCTTCATGTTAAAATTGTAATTTCTTCTGCCTTTCTTCATGTTCAAATTGTAATTTCTTCTGCATTTTTCTATGTTAAAATTGTAATTTCTTCTGCCTTTCTTCATGTTCAAATTGTAATTTCTTCTGCATTTTTCTATGTTAAAATTGTAATTTCTTCTGCCTTTCTTCATGTTAAAATTGTAATTTCTTCTGCATTTTTCTATGTTAAAATTGTAATTTCTTCTGCATTTTTCTATGTTAAAATTGTAATTTCTTCTGCCTTTCTTCATGTTCAAATTGTAATTTCTTCTGCATTTTTCTATGTTAAAATTGTAATTTCTTCTGCCTTTCTTCATGTTCAAATTGTAATTTCTTCTGCATTTTTCTATGTTAAAATTGTAATTTCTTCTGCCTTTCTTCATGTTCAAATTGTAATTTCTTCTGCCTTTCTTCATGTTCAAATTGTAATTTCTTCTGCATTTTTCTATGTTAAAATTGTAATTTCTTCTGCCTTTCTTCATGTTCAAATTGTAATTTCTTCTGCATTTTTCTATGTTAAAATTGTAATTTCTTCTGCCTTTCTTCATGTTCAAATTGTAATTTCTTCTGCATTTTTCTATGTTAAAATTGTAATTTCTTCTGCCTTTCTTCATGTTCAAATTGTAATTTCTTCTGCATTTTTCTATGTTAAAATTGTAATTTCTTCTGCCTTTCTTCATGTTCAAATTGTAATTTCTTCTGCATTCTTCATGTTAAAATTGTAATTTCTTCTGCCTTTCTTCATGTTAAAATTGTAATTTCTTCTGCCTTTCTTCATGTTAAAATTGTAATTTATTCTGCCTTTCTTCATGTTAAAATTGTAATTTCTTCTGCCTTTCTTCATGTTAAAATTGTAATTTCTTCTGCCTTTCTTCATGTTAAAATTGTAATTTCTTCTGCCTTTCTTCATGTTAAAATTGTAATTTATTCTGCCTTTCTTCATGTTCAAATTGTAATTTCTTCTGCATTTTTCTATGTTAAAATTGTAATTTCTTCTGCCTTTCTTTATGTTCAAATTGTAATTTCTTCTGCATTTTTCTATGTTAAAATTGTAATTTCTTCTGCCTTTCTTCATGTTAAAATTGTAATTTCTTCTGCATTTTTCTATGTTAAAATTGTAATTTCTTCTGCATTTTTCTATGTTAAAATTGTAATTTCTTCTGCCTTTCTTCATGTTCAAATTGTAATTTCTTCTGCATTTTTCTATGTTAAAATTGTAATTTCTTCTGCCTTTCTTCATGTTCAAATTGTAATTTCTTCTGCATTTTTCTATGTTAAAATTGTAATTTCTTCTGCCTTTCTTCATGTTCAAATTGTAATTTCTTCTGCCTTTCTTCATGTTCAAATTGTAATTTCTTCTGCATTTTTCTATGTTAAAATTGTAATTTCTTCTGCCTTTCTTCATGTTCAAATTGTAATTTCTTCTGCATTTTTCTATGTTAAAATTGTAATTTCTTCTGCCTTTCTTCATGTTAAAATCGTAATTTCTTCTGCATTTTTCTATGTTCAAATTGTAATTTCTTCTGCATTTTTCTATGTTAAAATTGTAATTTCTTCTGCCTTTCTTCATGTTCAAATTGTAATTTCTTCTGCATTTTTCTATGTTAAAATTGTAATTTCTTCTGCCTTTCTTCATGTTCAAATTGTAATTTCTTCTGCATTTTTCTATGTTAAAATTGTAATTTCTTCTGCCTTTCTTCATGTTCAAATTGTAATTTCTTCTGCCTTTCTTCATGTTCAAATTGTAATTTCTTCTGCATTTTTCTATGTTAAAATTGTAATTTCTTCTGCCTTTCTTCATGTTCAAATTGTAATTTCTTCTGCATTTTTCTATGTTAAAATTGTAATTTCTTCTGCCTTTCTTCATGTTAAAATCGTAATTTCTTCTGCATTTTTCTATGTTCAAATTGTAATTTCTTCTGCATTTTTCTATGTTAAAATTGTAATTTCTTCTGCCTTTCTTCATGTTCAAATTGTAATTTCTTCTGCATTTTTCTATGTTAAAATTGTAATTTCTTCTGCCTTTCTTCATGTTCAAATTGTAATTTCTTCTGCATTTTTCTATGTTAAAATTGTAATTTCTTCTGCCTTTCTTCATGTTCAAATTGTAATTTCTTCTGCATTTTTCTATGTTAAAATTGTAATTTCTTCTGCCTTTCTTCATGTTAAAATTGTAATTTCTTCTGCATTTTTCTATGTTAAAATTGTAATTTCTTCTGCCTTTCTTCATGTTCAAATTGTAATTTCTTCTGCCTTTCTTCATGTTCAAATTGTAATTTCTTCTGCATTTTTCTATGTTAAAATTGTAATTTCTTCTGCCTTTCTTCATGTTCAAATTGTAATTTCTTCTGCCTTTCTTCATGTTCAAATTGTAATTTCTTCTGCATTTTTCTATGTTAAAATTGTAATTTCTTCTGCCTTTCTTCATGTTCAAATTGTAATTTCTTCTGCATTTTTCTATGTTAAAATTGTAATTTCTTCTGCCTTTCTTCATGTTCAAATTGTAATTTCTTCTGCATTTTTCTATGTTCAAATTGTAATTTCTTCTGCCTTTCTTCATGTTCAAATTGTAATTTCTTCTGCATTCTTCATGTTAAAATTGTAATTTCTACTGCCTTTCTTCATGTTCAAATTGTAATTTCTTCTGCATTTCTTCATGTTCAAATTGTAATTTCTTCTGCCTTTCTTCATGTTCAAATTGTAATTTCTTCTGCATTCTTCATGTTAAAATTGTAATTTCTTCTGCCTTTCTTCATGTTAAAATTGTAATTTCTTCTGCCTTTCTTCATGTTCAAATTGTAATTTCTTCTGCATTTTTCTATGTTAAAATTGTAATTTCTTCTGCCTTTCTTCATGTTCAAATTGTAATTTCTTCTGCATTTTTCTATGTTAAAATTGTAATTTCTTCTGCCTTTCTTCATGTTAAAATTGTAATTTCTTCTGCATTTTTCTATGTTAAAATTGTAATTTCTTCTGCCTTTCTTCATGTTCAAATTGTAATTTCTTCTGCCTTTCTTCATGTTCAAATTGTAATTTCTTCTGCATTTTTCTATGTTAAAATTGTAATTTCTTCTGCCTTTCTTCATGTTCAAATTGTAATTTCTTCTGCATTTTTCTATGTTAAAATTGTAATTTCTTCTGCCTTTCTTCATGTTCAAATTGTAATTTCTTCTGCATTTTTCTATGTTAAAATTGTAATTTCTTCTGCCTTTCTTCATGTTCAAATTGTAATTTCTTCTGCATTTTTCTATGTTAAAATTGTAATTTCTTCTGCCTTTCTTCATGTTAAAATTGTAATTTCTTCTGCATTTTTCTATGTTAAAATTGTAATTTCTTCTGCCTTTCTTCATGTTCAAATTGTAATTTCTTCTGCATTTTTCTATGTTCAAATTGTCATTTCCTCTGCCTTTCTTCATTTTAAAATTGTAATTTCTTCTGCATTTTTCTATGTTCAAATTGTCATTTCTTCTGCCTTTCTTCATGTTAAAATTGTAATTTCTTCTGCCTTTCTTCATGTTCAAATTGTAATTTCTTCTGCATTTTTCTATGTTAAAATTGTAATTTCTTCTGCCTTTCTTCATGTTCAAATTGTAATTTCTTCTGCATTTTTCTATGTTAAAATTGTAATTTCTTCTGCCTTTCTTCATGTTCAAATTGTAATTTCTTCTGCATTTTTCTATGTTCAAATTGTCATTTCTTCTGCCTTTCTTCATGTTCAAATTGTAATTTCTTCTGCATTCTTCATGTTAAAATTGTAATTTCTTCTGCCTTTCTTCATGTTCAAATTGTAATTTCTTCTGCATTTTTCTATGTTAAAATTGTAATTTCTTCTGCCTTTCTTCATGTTCAAATTGTAATTTCTTCTGCCTTTCTTCATGTTCAAATTGTAATTTCTTCTGCATTTTTCTATGTTAAAATTGTAATTTCTTCTGCCTTTCTTCATGTTCAAATTGTAATTTCTTCTGCATTTTTCTATGTTAAAATTGTAATTTCTTCTGCCTTTCTTCATGTTCAAATTGTAATTTCTTCTGCATTTTTCTATGTAAAAATTGTAATTTCTTCTGCCTTTCTTCATGTTCAAATTGTAATTTCTTCTGCATTTTTCTATGTTAAAATTGTAATTTCTTCTGCCTTTCTTCATGTTCAAATTGTAATTTCTTCTGCATTTTTCTATGTTAAAATTGTAATTTCTTCTGCCTTTCTTCATGTTCAAATTGTAATTTCTTCTGCATTTTTCTATGTTAAAATTGTAATTTCTTCTGCCTTTCTTCATGTTCAAATTGTAATTTCTTCTGCATTTTTCTATGTTAAAATTGTAATTTCTTCTGCCTTTCTTCATGTTCAAATTGTAATTTCTTCTGCATTTTTCTATGTTAAAATTGTAATTTCTTCTGCCTTTCTTCATGTTCAAATTGTAATTTCTTCTGCATTTTTCTATGTTCAAATTGTCATTTCTTCTGCCTTTCTTCATGTTAAAATTGTAATTTCTTCTGCATTTTTCTATGTTCAAATTGTCATTTCTTCTGCCTTTCTTCATGTTAAAATTGTAATTTCTTCTGCATTTCTTCATGTTCAAATTGTAATTTCTTCTGCATTTTTCTATGTTAAAATTGTAATTTCTTCTGCCTTTCTTCATGTTAAAATTGTAATTTCTTCTGCATTTTTCTATGTTAAAATTGTAATTTCTTCTGCCTTTCTTCATGTTCAAATTGTAATTTCTTCTGCATTTTTCTATGTTAAAATTGTAATTTCTTCTGCCTTTCTTCATGTTCAAATTGTAATTTCTTCTGCATTTTTCTATGTTCAAATTGTCATTTCTTCTGCCTTTCTTCATGTTAAAATTGTAATGTCTTCTGCATTTTTCTATGTTCAAATTGTCATTTCTTCTGCCTTTCTTCATGTTAAAATTGTAATTTCTTCTGCCTTTCTTCATGTTCAAATTGTAATTTCTTCTGCATTTTTCTATGTTAAAATTGTAATTTCTTCTGCCTTTCTTCATGTTCAAATTGTAATTTCTTCTGCATTTTTCTATGTTAAAATTGTAATTTCTTCTGCCTTTCTTCATGTTCAAATTGTAATTTCTTCTGCATTTTTTCTATGTTCAAATTGTCATTTCTTCTGCCTTTCTTCATGTTCAAATTGTAATTTCTTCTGCATTTTTCTATGTTCAAATTGTCATTTCTTCTGCCTTTCTTCATGTTAAAATTGTAATGTCTTCTGCATTTTTCTATGTTCAAATTGTCATTTCTTCTGCCTTTCTTCATGTTAAAATTGTAATTTCTTCTGCCTTTCTTCATGTTCAAATTGTAATTTCTTCTGCATTTTTCTATGTTAAAATTGTAATTTCTTCTGCCTTTCTTCATGTTCAAATTGTAATTTCTTCTGCCTTTCTTCATGTTCAAATTGTAATTTCTTCTGCATTTTTCTATGTTAAAATTGTAATTTCTTCTGCCTTTCTTCATGTTCAAATTGTAATTTCTTCTGCATTTTTCTATGTTAAAATTGTAATTTCTTCTGCCTTTCTTCATGTTCAAATTGTAATTTCTTCTGCATTTTTCTATGTAAAAATTGTAATTTCTTCTGCCTTTCTTCATGTTCAAATTGTAATTTCTTCTGCATTTTTCTATGTTAAAATTGTAATTTCTTCTGCCTTTCTTCATGTTCAAATTGTAATTTCTTCTGCATTTTTCTATGTTAAAATTGTAATTTCTTCTGCCTTTCTTCATGTTCAAATTGTAATTTCTTCTGCATTTTTCTATGTAAAAATTGTAATTTCTTCTGCCTTTCTTCATGTTCAAATTGTAATTTCTTCTGCATTTTTCTATGTTAAAATTGTAATTTCTTCTGCCTTTCTTCATGTTCAAATTGTAATTTCTTCTGCATTTTTCTATGTAAAAATTGTAATTTCTTCTGCCTTTCTTCATGTTCAAATTGTAATTTCTTCTGCATTTTTTCTATGTTAAAATTGTAATTTCTTCTGCCTTTCTTCATGTTCAAATTGTAATTTCTTCTGCATTTTTCTATGTTAAAATTGTAATTTCTTCTGCCTTTCTTCATGTTCAAATTGTAATTTCTTCTGCATTTTTCTATGTTAAAATTGTAATTTCTTCTGCCTTTCTTCATGTTCAAATTGTAATTTCTTCTGCATTTTTCTATGTTAACATTGTAATTTCTTCTGCCTTTCTTCATGTTCAAATTGTAATTTCTACTGCATTTTTCTATGTTAAAATTGTAATTTCTTCTGCCTTTCTTCATGTTCAAATTGTAATTTCTTCTGCATTTTTCTATGTTCAAATTGTCATTTCTTCTGCCTTTCTTCATGTTAAAATTGTAATTTCTTCTGCATTTTTCTATGTTCAAATTGTCATTTCTTCTGCCTTTCTTCATGTTAAAATTGTAATTTCTTCTGCATTTCTTCATGTTCAAATTGTAATTTCTTCTGCATTTTTCTATGTTAAAATTGTAATTTCTTCTGCCTTTCTTCATGTTCAAATTGTAATTTCTTCTGCATTTTTCTATGTTAAAATTGTAATTTCTTCTGCCTTTCTTCATGTTCAAATTGTAATTTCTTCTGCATTTTTCTATGTTAAAATTGTAATTTCTTCTGCCTTTCTTCATGTTCAAATTGTAATTTCTTCTGCATTTTTCTATGTTCAAATTGTCATTTCTTCTGCCTTTCTTCATGTTAAAATTGTAATTTCTTCTGCCTTTCTTCATGTTCAAATTGTAATTTCTTCTGCATTTTTCTATGTTAAAATTGTAATTTCTTCTGCCTTTCTTCATGTTCAAATTGTAATTTCTTCTGCATTTTTCTATGTTCAAATTGTCATTTCTTCTGCCTTTCTTCATGTTCAAATTGTAATTTCTTCTGCATTCTTCATGTTAAAATTGTAATTTCTTCTGCATTTTTCTATGTTAAAATTGTAATTTCTTCTGCCTTTCTTCATGTTCAAATTGTAATTTCTTCTGCATTTTTCTATGTTAAAATTGTAATTTCTTCTGCCTTTCTTCATGTTCAAATTGTAATTTCTTCTGCATTTTTCTATGTTAAAATTGTAATTTCTTCTGCCTTTCTTCATGTTCAAATTGTAATTTCTTCTGCATTTTTCTATGTAAAAATTGTAATTTCTTCTGCCTTTCTTCATGTTCAAATTGTAATTTCTTCTGCATTTTTCTATGTTAAAATTGTAATTTCTTCTGCCTTTCTTCATGTTCAAATTGTAATTTCTTCTGCATTTTTCTATGTTAAAATTGTAATTTCTTCTGCCTTTCTTCATGTTCAAATTGTAATTTCTTCTGCATTTTTCTATGTTAAAATTGTAATTTCTTCTGCCTTTCTTCATGTTCAAATTGTAATTTCTTCTGCATTTTTCTATGTTAAAATTGTAATTTCTTCTGCCTTTCTTCATGTTCAAATTGTAATTTCTTCTGCATTTTTCTATGTTAAAATTGTAATTTCTTCTGCCTTTCTTCATGTTCAAATTGTAATTTCTTCTGCATTTTTCTATGTTAAAATTGTAATTTCTTCTGCCTTTCTTCATGTTCAAATTGTAATTTCTTCTGCATTTTTCTATGTTAAAATTGTAATTTCTTCTGCCTTTCTTCATGTTCAAATTGTAATTTCTTCTGCATTTTTCTATGTTAAAATTGTAATTTCTTCTGCCTTTCTTCATGTTCAAATTGTAATTTCTTCTGCATTTTTCTATGTTAAAATTGTAATTTCTTCTGCCTTTCTTCATGTTCAAATTGTAATTTCTTCTGCATTTTTCTATGTTAAAATTGTAATTTCTTCTGCCTTTCTTCATGTTCAAATTGTAATTTCTTCTGCCTTTCTTCATGTTCAAATTGTAATTTCTTCTGCATTTTTCTATGTTAAAATTGTAATTTCTTCTGCCTTTCTTCATGTTCAAATTGTAATTTCTTCTGCATTTTTCTATGTTAAAATTGTAATTTCTTCTGCCTTTCTTCATGTTCAAATTGTAATTTCTTCTGCATTTTTCTATGTTAAAATTGTAATTTCTTCTGCCTTTCTTCATGTTCAAATTGTAATTTCTTCTGCATTTTTCTATGTTAAAATTGTAATTTCTTCTGCCTTTCTTCATGTTCAAATTGTAATGTCTTCTGCATTTTTCTATGTTAAAATTGTAATTTCTTCTGCCTTTCTTCATGTTCAAATTGTAATTTCTTCTGCCTTTCTTCATGTTCAAATTGTAATTTCTTCTGCATTTTTCTATGTTAAAATTGTAATTTCTTCTGCCTTTCTTCATGTTCAAATTGTAATTTCTTCTGCATTTTTCTATGTTAAAATTGTAATTTCTTCTGCCTTTCTTCATGTTCAAATTGTAATTTCTTCTGCCTTTCTTCATGTTCAAATTGTAATTTCTTCTGCATTTTTCTATGTTAAAATTGTAATTTCTTCTGCCTTTCTTCATGTTCAAATTGTAATTTCTTCTGCATTTTTCTATGTTAAAATTGTAATTTCTTCTGCCTTTCTTCATGTTCAAATTGTAATTTCTTCTGCATTTTTCTATGTTAAAATTGTAATTTCTTCTGCCTTTCTTCATGTTCAAATTGTAATTTCTTCTGCATTTTTCTATGTTAAAATTGTAATTTCTTCTGCCTTTCTTCATGTTCAAATTGTAATGTCTTCTGCATTTTTCTATGTTAAAATTGTAATTTCTTCTGCCTTTCTTCATGTTCAAATTGTAATTTCTTCTGCATTTTTCTATGTTAAAATTGTAATTTCTTCTGCCTTTCTTCATGTTCAAATTGTAATTTCTTCTGCATTTTTCTATGTTAAAATTGTAATTTCTTCTGCCTTTCTTCATGTTCAAATTGTAATTTCTTCTGCCTTTCTTCATGTTCAAATTGTAATTTCTTCTGCATTTTTCTATGTTAAAATTGTAATTTCTTCTGCCTTTCTTCATGTTCAAATTGTAATTTCTTCTGCCTTTCTTCATGTTCAAATTGTAATTTCTTCTGCCTTTCTTCATGTTCAAATTGTAATTTCTTCTGCATTTTTCTATGTTAAAATTGTAATTTCTTCTGCCTTTCTTCATGTTCAAATTGTAATTTCTTCTGCATTTTTCTATGTTAAAATTGTAATTTCTTCTGCCTTTCTTCATGTTCAAATTGTAATTTCTTCTGCATTTTTCTATGTTAAAATTGTAATTTCTTCTGCCTTTCTTCATGTTCAAATTGTAATTTCTTCTGCATTTTTCTATGTTAAAATTGTAATTTCTTCTGCCTTTCTTCATGTTCAAATTGTAATGTCTTCTGCATTTTTCTATGTTAAAATTGTAATTTCTTCTGCCTTTCTTCATGTTCAAATTGTAATTTCTTCTGCCTTTCTTCATGTTCAAATTGTAATTTCTTCTGCATTTTTCTATGTTAAAATTGTAATTTCTTCTGCCTTTCTTCATGTTCAAATTGTAATTTCTTCTGCATTTTTCTATGTTAAAATTGTAATTTCTTCTGCCTTTCTTCATGTTCAAATTGTAATTTCTTCTGCCTTTCTTCATGTTCAAATTGTAATTTCTTCTGCATTTTTCTATGTTAAAATTGTAATTTCTTCTGCCTTTCTTCATGTTCAAATTGTAATTTCTTCTGCATTTTTCTATGTTAAAATTGTAATTTCTTCTGCCTTTCTTCATGTTCAAATTGTAATTTCTTCTGCATTTTTCTATGTTAAAATTGTAATTTCTTCTGCCTTTCTTCATGTTCAAATTGTAATTTCTTCTGCATTTTTCTATGTTAAAATTGTAATTTCTTCTGCCTTTCTTCATGTTCAAATTGTAATGTCTTCTGCATTTTTCTATGTTAAAATTGTAATTTCTTCTGCCTTTCTTCATGTTCAAATTGTAATTTCTTCTGCATTTTTCTATGTTAAAATTGTAATTTCTTCTGCCTTTCTTCATGTTAAAATTGTAATTTCTTCTGCATTTTTCTATGTTAAAATTGTAATTTCTTCTGCCTTTCTTCATGTTCAAATTGTAATTTCTTCTGCCTTTCTTCATGTTCAAATTGTAATTTCTTCTGCCTTTCTTCATGTTCAAATTGTAATTTCTTCTGCCTTTCTTCATGTTCAAATTGTAATTTCTTCTGCATTTTTCTATGTTAAAATTGTAATTTCTTCTGCCTTTCTTCATGTTCAAATTGTAATTTCTTCTGCATTTTTCTATGTTAAAATTGTAATTTCTTCTGCCTTTCTTCATGTTCAAATTGTAATTTCTTCTGCATTTTTCTATGTTAAAATTGTAATTTCTTCTGCCTTTCTTCATGTTCAAATTGTAATTTCTTCTGCATTTTTCTATGTTAAAATTGTAATTTCTTCTGCCTTTCTTCATGTTCAAATTGTAATTTCTTCTGCATTTTTCTATGTTAAAATTGTAATTTCTTCTGCCTTTCTTCATGTTCAAATTGTAATTTCTTCTGCATTTTTCTATGTTAAAATTGTAATTTCTTCTGCCTTTCTTCATGTTCAAATTGTAATTTCTTCTGCCTTTCTTCATGTTCAAATTGTAATTTCTTCTGCATTTTTCTATGTTAAAATTGTAATTTCTTCTGCCTTTCTTCATGTTCAAATTGTAATTTCTTCTGCCTTTCTTCATGTTCAAATTGTAATTTCTTCTGCATTTTTCTATGTTAAAATTGTAATTTCTTCTGCCTTTCTTCATGTTCAAATTGTAATTTCTTCTGCATTTTTCTATGTTAAAATTGTAATTTCTTCTGCCTTTCTTCATGTTCAAATTGTAATTTCTTCTGCATTTTTCTATGTTAAAATTGTAATTTCTTCTGCCTTTCTTCATGTTCAAATTGTAATTTCTTCTGCATTTTTCTATGTTAACATTGTAATTTCTTCTGCCTTTCTTCATGTTCAAATTGTAATTTCTACTGCATTTTTCTATGTTAAAATTGTAATTTCTTCTGCCTTTCTTCATGTTCAAATTGTAATTTCTTCTGCATTTTTCTATGTTCAAATTGTCATTTCTTCTGCCTTTCTTCATGTTAAAATTGTAATTTCTTCTGCATTTTTCTATGTTCAAATTGTCATTTCTTCTGCCTTTCTTCATGTTAAAATTGTAATTTCTTCTGCATTTCTTCATGTTCAAATTGTAATTTCTTCTGCATTTTTCTATGTTAAAATTGTAATTTCTTCTGCCTTTCTTCATGTTAAAATTGTAATTTCTTCTGCATTTTTCTATGTTAAAATTGTAATTTCTTCTGCCTTTCTTCATGTTCAAATTGTAATTTCTTCTGCATTTTTCTATGTTAAAATTGTAATTTCTTCTGCCTTTCTTCATGTTCAAATTGTAATTTCTTCTGCATTTTTCTATGTTCAAATTGTCATTTCTTCTGCCTTTCTTCATGTTAAAATTGTAATTTCTTCTGCCTTTCTTCATGTTCAAATTGTAATTTCTTCTGCATTTTTCTATGTTAAAATTGTAATTTCTTCTGCCTTTCTTCATGTTCAAATTGTAATTTCTTCTGCATTTTTCTATGTTCAAATTGTCATTTCTTCTGCCTTTCTTCATGTTCAAATTGTAATTTCTTCTGCATTCTTCATGTTAAAATTGTAATTTCTTCTGCCTTTCTTCATGTTCAAATTGTAATTTCTTCTGCATTTTTCTATGTTAAAATTGTAATTTCTTCTGCCTTTCTTCATGTTCAAATTGTAATTTCTTCTGCCTTTCTTCATGTTCAAATTGTAATTTCTTCTGCATTTTTCTATGTTAAAATTGTAATTTCTTCTGCCTTTCTTCATGTTCAAATTGTAATTTCTTCTGCATTTTTCTATGTTAAAATTGTAATTTCTTCTGCCTTTCTTCATGTTCAAATTGTAATTTCTTCTGCATTTTTCTATGTAAAAATTGTAATTTCTTCTGCCTTTCTTCATGTTCAAATTGTAATTTCTTCTGCATTTTTCTATGTTAAAATTGTAATTTCTTCTGCCTTTCTTCATGTTCAAATTGTAATTTCTTCTGCATTTTTCTATGTTAAAATTGTAATTTCTTCTGCCTTTCTTCATGTTCAAATTGTAATTTCTTCTGCATTTTTCTATGTTAAAATTGTAATTTCTTCTGCCTTTCTTCATGTTCAAATTGTAATTTCTTCTGCATTTTTCTATGTTAAAATTGTAATTTCTTCTGCCTTTCTTCATGTTCAAATTGTAATTTCTTCTGCATTTTTCTATGTTAAAATTGTAATTTCTTCTGCCTTTCTTCATGTTCAAATTGTAATTTCTTCTGCATTTTTCTATGTTAAAATTGTAATTTCTTCTGCCTTTCTTCATGTTCAAATTGTAATTTCTTCTGCATTTTTCTATGTTAAAATTGTAATTTCTTCTGCCTTTCTTCATGTTCAAATTGTAATGTCTTCTGCATTTTTCTATGTTAAAATTGTAATTTCTTCTGCCTTTCTTCATGTTCAAATTGTAATTTCTTCTGCATTTTTCTATGTTAAAATTGTAATTTCTTCTGCCTTTCTTCATGTTCAAATTGTAATTTCTTCTGCATTTTTCTATGTTAAAATTGTAATTTCTTCTGCCTTTCTTCATGTTCAAATTGTAATTTCTTCTGCCTTTCTTCATGTTCAAATTGTAATTTCTTCTGCATTTTTCTATGTTAAAATTGTAATTTCTTCTGCCTTTCTTCATGTTCAAATTGTAATTTCTTCTGCATTTTTCTATGTTAAAATTGTAATTTCTTCTGCCTTTCTTCATGTTCAAATTGTAATTTCTTCTGCATTTTTCTATGTTAAAATTGTAATTTCTTCTGCCTTTCTTCATGTTCAAATTGTAATGTCTTCTGCATTTTTCTATGTTAAAATTGTAATTTCTTCTGCCTTTCTTCATGTTCAAATTGTAATTTCTTCTGCATTTTTCTATGTTCAAATTGTAATTTCTTCTGCATTTTTCTATGTTAAAATTGTAATTTCTTCTGCCTTTCTTCATGTTCAAATTGTAATTTCTTCTGCATTTTTCTATGTTAAAATTGTAATTTCTTCTGCCTTTCTTCATGTTCAAATTGTAATTTCTTCTGCCTTTCTTCATGTTCAAATTGTAATTTCTTCTGCATTTTTCTATGTTAAAATTGTAATTTCTTCTGCCTTTCTTCATGTTCAAATTGTAATTTCTTCTGCATTTTTCTATGTTAAAATTGTAATTTCTTCTGCCTTTCTTCATGTTCAAATTGTAATTTCTTCTGCATTTTTCTATGTTAAAATTGTAATTTCTTCTGCCTTTCTTCATGTTCAAATTGTAATTTCTTCTGCATTTTTCTATGTTAAAATTGTAATTTCTTCTGCCTTTCTTCATGTTCAAATTGTAATGTCTTCTGCATTTTTCTATGTTAAAATTGTAATTTCTTCTGCCTTTCTTCATGTTCAAATTGTAATTTCTTCTGCATTTTTCTATGTTAAAATTGTAATTTCTTCTGCCTTTCTTCATGTTCAAATTGTAATTTCTTCTGCATTTTTCTATGTTAAAATTGTAATTTCTTCTGCCTTTCTTCATGTTCAAATTGTAATTTCTTCTGCCTTTCTTCATGTTCAAATTGTAATTTCTTCTGCATTTTTCTATGTTAAAATTGTAATTTCTTCTGCCTTTCTTCATGTTCAAATTGTAATTTCTTCTGCATTTTTCTATGTTAAAATTGTAATTTCTTCTGCCTTTCTTCATGTTCAAATTGTAATTTCTTCTGCATTTTTCTATGTAAAAATTGTAATTTCTTCTGCCTTTCTTCATGTTCAAATTGTAATTTCTTCTGCATTTTTCTATGTTAAAATTGTAATTTCTTCTGCCTTTCTTCATGTTCAAATTGTAATTTCTTCTGCATTTTTCTATGTTAAAATTGTAATTTCTTCTGCCTTTCTTCATGTTCAAATTGTAATTTCTTCTGCATTTTTCTATGTTAAAATTGTAATTTCTTCTGCCTTTCTTCATGTTCAAATTGTAATTTCTTCTGCATTTTTCTATGTTAAAATTGTAATTTCTTCTGCCTTTCTTCATGTTCAAATTGTAATTTCTTCTGCATTTTTCTATGTTAAAATTGTAATTTCTTCTGCCTTTCTTCATGTTCAAATTGTAATTTCTTCTGCATTTTTCTATGTTAAAATTGTAATTTCTTCTGCCTTTCTTCATGTTCAAATTGTAATTTCTTCTGCATTTTTCTATGTTAAAATTGTAATTTCTTCTGCCTTTCTTCATGTTCAAATTGTAATGTCTTCTGCATTTTTCTATGTTAAAATTGTAATTTCTTCTGCCTTTCTTCATGTTCAAATTGTAATTTCTTCTGCATTTTTCTATGTTAAAATTGTAATTTCTTCTGCCTTTCTTCATGTTCAAATTGTAATTTCTTCTGCATTTTTCTATGTTAAAATTGTAATTTCTTCTGCCTTTCTTCATGTTAAAATTGTAATTTCTTCTGCATTTTTCTATGTTAAAATTGTAATTTCTTCTGCCTTTCTTCATGTTCAAATTGTAATTTCTTCTGCATTTTTCTATGTTAAAATTGTAATTTCTTCTGCCTTTCTTCATGTTCAAATTGTAATTTCTTCTGCATTTTTCTATGTTAAAATTGTAATTTCTTCTGCATTTTTCTATGTTAAAATTGTAATTTCTTCTGCCTTTCTTCATGTTCAAATTGTAATTTCTTCTGCATTTTTCTATGTTAAAATTGTAATTTCTTCTGCCTTTCTTCATGTTCAAATTGTAATTTCTTCTGCATTTTTCTATGTTAAAATTGTAATTTCTTCTGCCTTTCTTCATGTTAAAATTGTAATTTCTTCTGCCTTTCTTCATGTTCAAATTGTAATTTCTTCTGCATTTTTCTATGTTAAAATTGTAATTTCTTCTGCCTTTCTTCATGTTAAAATTGTAATTTCTTCTGCCTTTCTTCATGTTCAAATTGTAATTTCTTCTGCATTTTTCTATGTTAAAATTGTAATTTCTTCTGCCTTTCTTCATGTTAAAATTGTAATTTCTTCTGCATTTTTCTATGTTAAAATTGTAATTTCTTCTGCCTTTCTTCATGTTCAAATTGTAATTTCTTCTGCATTTTTCTATGTTAAAATTGTAATTTCTTCTGCCTTTCTTCATGTTCAAATTGTAATTTCTTCTGCATTTTTCTATGTTAAAATTGTAATTTCTTCTGCCTTTCTTCATGTTCAAATTGTAATTTCTGCTGCATTTTTCTATGTTAAAATTGTAATTTCTTCTGCCTTTCTTCATGTTAAAATTGTAATTTCTTCTGCCTTTCTTCATGTTCAAATTGTAATTTCTTCTGCATTTTTCTATGTTAAAATTGTAATTTCTTCTGCCTTTCTTCATGTTAAAATTGTAATTTCTTCTGCATTTTTCTATGTTCAAATTGTAATTTCTTCTGCCTTTCTTCATGTTCAAATTGTAATTTCTTCTGCATTTTTCTATGTTAAAATTGTAATTTCTTCTGCCTTTCTTCATGTTAAAATTGTAATTTCTTCTGCCTTTCTTCATGTTCAAATTGTAATTTCTTCTGCATTTTTCTATGTTAAAATTGTAATTTCTTCTGCCTTTCTTCATGTTAAAATTGTAATTTCTTCTGCCTTTCTTCATGTTCAAATTGTAATTTCTTCTGCATTTTTCTATGTTCAAATTGTAATTTCTTCTGCATTTTTCTATGTTAAAATTGTAATTTCTTCTGCCTTTCTTCATGTTCAAATTGTAATTTCTTCTGCCTTTCTTCATGTTCAAATTGTAATTTCTTCTGCATTTTTCTATGTTAAAATTGTAATTTCTTCTGCCTTTCTTCATGTTCAAATTGTAATTTCTTCTGCATTTTTCTATGTTAAAATTGTAATTTCTTCTGCCTTTCTTCATGTTCAAATTGTAATTTCTTCTGCATTTTTCTATGTTAAAATTGTAATTTCTTCTGCCTTTCTTCATGTTCAAATTGTAATTTCTTCTGCATTTTTCTATGTTAAAATTGTAATTTCTTCTGCCTTTCTTCATGTTCAAATTGTAATGTCTTCTGCATTTTTCTATGTTAAAATTGTAATTTCTTCTGCCTTTCTTCATGTTCAAATTGTAATTTCTTCTGCATTTTTCTATGTTAAAATTGTAATTTCTTCTGCCTTTCTTCATGTTCAAATTGTAATTTCTTCTGCATTTTTCTATGTTAAAATTGTAATTTCTTCTGCCTTTCTTCATGTTCAAATTGTAATTTCTTCTGCATTTTTCTATGTTAAAATTGTAATTTCTTCTGCCTTTCTTCATGTTAAAATTGTAATTTCTTCTGCATTTTTCTATGTTAAAATTGTAATTTCTTCTGCATTTTTCTATGTTAAAATTGTAATTTCTTCTGCCTTTCTTCATGTTCAAATTGTAATTTCTTCTGCATTTTTCTATGTTAAAATTGTAATTTCTTCTGCCTTTCTTCATGTTCAAATTGTAATTTCTTCTGCATTTTTCTATGTTAAAATTGTAATTTCTTCTGCCTTTCTTCATGTTAAAATTGTAATTTCTTCTGCCTTTCTTCATGTTCAAATTGTAATTTCTTCTGCATTTTTCTATGTTAAAATTGTAATTTCTTCTGCCTTTCTTCATGTTAAAATTGTAATTTCTTCTGCCTTTCTTCATGTTCAAATTGTAATTTCTTCTGCATTTTTCTATGTTAAAATTGTAATTTCTTCTGCCTTTCTTCATGTTAAAATTGTAATTTCTTCTGCATTTTTCTATGTTAAAATTGTAATTTCTTCTGCCTTTCTTCATGTTCAAATTGTAATTTCTTCTGCATTTTTCTATGTTAAAATTGTAATTTCTTCTGCCTTTCTTCATGTTCAAATTGTAATTTCTTCTGCATTTTTCTATGTTAAAATTGTAATTTCTTCTGCCTTTCTTCATGTTCAAATTGTAATTTCTGCTGCATTTTTCTATGTTAAAATTGTAATTTCTTCTGCCTTTCTTCATGTTAAAATTGTAATTTCTTCTGCCTTTCTTCATGTTCAAATTGTAATTTCTTCTGCATTTTTCTATGTTAAAATTGTAATTTCTTCTGCCTTTCTTCATGTTAAAATTGTAATTTCTTCTGCATTTTTCTATGTTCAAATTGTAATTTCTTCTGCCTTTCTTCATGTTCAAATTGTAATTTCTTCTGCATTTTTCTATGTTAAAATTGTAATTTCTTCTGCCTTTCTTCATGTTAAAATTGTAATTTCTTCTGCCTTTCTTCATGTTCAAATTGTAATTTCTTCTGCATTTTTCTATGTTAAAATTGTAATTTCTTCTGCCTTTCTTCATGTTAAAATTGTAATTTCTTCTGCCTTTCTTCATGTTCAAATTGTAATTTCTTCTGCATTTTTCTATGTTCAAATTGTAATTTCTTCTGCCTTTCTTCATGTTAAAATTGTAATTTCTTCTGCATTTTTCTATGTTAAAATTGTAATTTCTTCTGCATTTTTCTATGTTAAAATTGTAATTTCTTCTGCCTTTCTTCATGTTAAAATTGTAATTTCTTCTGCATTTTTCTATGTTAAAATTGTAATTTCTTCTGCATTTTTCTATGTTAAAATTGTAATTTCTTCTGCCTTTCTTCATGTTAAAATTGTAATTTCTTCTGCCTTTCTTCATGTTAAAATTGTAATTTCTTCTGCATTTTTCTATGTTAAAATTGTAATTTCTTCTGCCTTTCTTCATGTTCAAATTGTAATTTCTTCTGCATTTTTCTATGTTAAAATTGTAATTTCTTCTGCCTTTCTTCATGTTAAAATTGTAATTTCTTCTGCATTTTTCTATGTTAAAATTGTAATTTCTTCTGCCTTTCTTCATGTTCAAATTGTAATTTCTTCTGCCTTTTCTTCATGTTAAAATTGTAATTTCTTCTGCATTTTTCTCATGTTCAAATTGTAATTTCTTCTGCCTTTCTTCATGTTCAAATTGTAATTTCTTCTGCATTTTTCTATGTTAAAATTGTAATTTCTTCTGCCTTTCTTCATGTTAAAATTGTAATTTCTTCTGCCTTTCTTCATGTTCAAATTGTAATTTCTTCTGCATTTTTCTATGTTAAAATTGTAATTTCTTCTGCCTTTCTTCATGTTAAAATTGTAATTTCTTCTGCCTTTCTTCATGTTCAAATTGTAATTTCTTCTGCATTTTTCTATGTTAAAATTGTAATTTCTTCTGCCTTTCTTCATGTTAAAATTGTAATTTCTTCTGCATTTTTCTATGTTAAAATTGTAATTTCTTCTGCATTTTTCTATGTTAAAATTGTAATTTCTTCTGCCTTTCTTCATGTTAAAATTGTAATTTCTTCTGCATTTTTCTATGTTAAAATTGTAATTTCTTCTGCATTTTTCTATGTTAAAATTGTAATTTCTTCTGCCTTTCTTCATGTTAAAATTGTAATTTCTTCTGCCTTTCTTCATGTTCAAATTGTAATTTCTTCTGCATTTTTCTATGTTAAAATTGTAATTTCTTCTGCCTTTCTTCATGTTAAAATTGTAATTTCTTCTGCATTTTTCTATGTTAAAATTGTAATTTCTTCTGCCTTTCTTCATGTTCAAATTGTAATTTCTTCTGCATTTTTCTATGTTAAAATTGTAATTTCTTCTGCCTTTCTTCATGTTCAAATTGTAATTTCTTCTGCATTTTTCTATGTTAAAATTGTAATTTCTTCTGCCTTTCTTCATGTTCAAATTGTAATTTCTTCTGCATTTTTCTATGTTAAAATTGTAATTTCTTCTGCCTTTCTTCATGTTAAAATTGTAATTTCTTCTGCCTTTCTTCATGTTCAAATTGTAATTTCTTCTGCATTTTTCTATGTTAAAATTGTAATTTCTTCTGCCTTTCTTCATGTTAAAATTGTAATTTCTTCTGCATTTTTCTATGTTAAAATTGTAATTTCTTCTGCCTTTCTTCATGTTAAAATTGTAATTTCTTCTGCATTTTTCTATGTTAAAATTGTAATTTCTTCTGCCTTTCTTCATGTTCAAATTGTAATTTCTTCTGCATTTTTCTATGTTAAAATTGTAATTTCTTCTGCCTTTCTTCATGTTCAAATTGTAATTTCTTCTGCATTTTTCTATGTTAAAATTGTAATTTCTTCTGCCTTTCTTCATGTTCAAATTGTAATTTCTTCTGCATTTTTCTATGTTAAAATTGTAATTTCTTCTGCCTTTCTTCATGTTAAAATTGTAATTTCTTCTGCATTTTTCTATGTTAAAATTGTAATTTCTTCTGCCTTTCTTCATGTTCAAATTGTAATTTCTTCTGCATTTTTCTATGTTCAAATTGTAATTTCTTCTGCCTTTCTTCATGTTCAAATTGTAATTTCTTCTGCATTTTTCTATGTTAAAATTGTAATTTCTTCTGCCTTTCTTCATGTTCAAATTGTAATTTCTTCTGCATTTTTCTATGTTCAAATTGTAATTTCTTCTGCCTTTTCTTCATGTTCAAATTGTAATTACTTCTGCCTTTCTTCATGTTCAAATTGTAATTTCTTCTGCCTTTCTTCATGTTCAAATTGTAATTTCTTCTGCATTTTTCTATGTTCAAATTGTAATTTCTTCTGCCTTTCTTCATGTTAAAATTGTAATTTCTTCTGCCTTTCTTCATGTTCAAATTGTAATTTCTTCTGCCTTTCTTCATGTTCAAATTGTAATTTCTTCTGCATTTTTCTATGTTAAAATTGTAATTTCTTCTGCATTTTTCTATGTTCAAATTGTAATTTCTTCTGCCTTTCTTCATGTTAAAATTGTAATTTCTTCTGCCTTTCTTCATGTTAAAATTGTAATTTCTTCTGCATTTTTCTATGTTAAAATTGTAATTTCTTCTGCATTTTTCTATGTTAAAATTGTAATTTCTTCTGCCTTTCTTTATGTTCAAATTGTAATTTCTTCTGCATTTTTCTATGTTCAAATTGTAATTTCTTCTGCCTTTCTTCATGTTAAAATTGTAATTTCTTCTGCCTTTCTTCATGTTCAAATTGTAATTTCTTCTGCCTTTCTTCATGTTCAAATTGTAATTTCTTCTGCCTTTCTTCATGTTCAAATTGTAATTTCTTCTGCATTTTTCTATGTTTAAATTGTAATTTCTTCTGCCTTTCTTCATGTTCAAATTGTAATTTCTTCTGCCTTTCTTCATGTTCAAATTGTAATTTCTTCTGCCTTTCTTCATGTTCAAATTGTAATTTCTTCTGCCTTTCTTCATGTTAAAATTGTAATTTCTTCTGCATTTTTCTATGTTCAAATTGTAATTTCTTCTGCCTTTCTTCATGTTAAAATTGTAATTTCTTCTGCCTTTCTTCATGTTAAAATTGTAATTTCTTCTGCATTTTTCTATGTTAAAATTGTAATTTCTTCTGCCTTTCTTCATGTTAAAATTGTAATTTCTTCTGCCTTTCTTCATGTTCAAATTGTAATTTCTTCTGCCTTTCTTTATGTTCAAATTGTAATTTCTTCTGCATTTTTCTATGTTCAAATTGTAATTTCTTCTGCCTTTCTTCATGTTAAAATTGTAATTTCTTCTGCCTTTCTTCATGTTCAAATTGTAATTTCTTCTGCCTTTCTTCATGTTCAAATTGTAAATTCTTCTGCATTTTTCTATGTTAAAATTGTAATTTCTTCTGCATTTTTCTATGTTCAAATTGTAATTTCTTCTGCATTTTTCTATGTTAAAATTGTAATTTCTTCTGCCTTTCTTTATGTTCAAATTGTAATTTCTTCTGCATTTTTCTATGTTCAAATTGTAATTTCTTCTGCCTTTCTTCATGTTAAAATTGTAATTTCTTCTGCCTTTCTTCATGTTCAAATTGTAATTTCTTCTGCCTTTCTTCATGTTCAAATTGTAATTTCTTCTGCCTTTCTTCATGTTCAAATTGTAATTTCTTCTGCATTTTTCTATGTTAAAATTGTAATTTCTTCTGCCTTTCTTCATGTTCAAATTGTAATTTCTTCTGCATTTTTCTATGTTAAAATTGTAATTTCTTCTGCCTTTCTTCATGTTCAAATTGTAATTTCTTCTGCCTTTCTTCATGTTCAAATTGTAATTTCTTCTGCATTTTTCTATGTTTAAATTGTAATTTCTTCTGCCTTTCTTCATGTTCAAATTGTAATTTCTTCTGCCTTTCTTCATGTTCAAATTGTAATTTCTTCTGCCTTTCTTCATGTTCAAATTGTAATTTCTTCTGCCTTTCTTCATGTTAAAATTGTAATTTCTTCTGCATTTTTCTATGTTCAAATTGTAATTTCTTCTGCCTTTCTTCATGTTAAAATTGTAATTTCTTCTGCCTTTCTTCATGTTCAAATTGTAATTTCTTCTGCATTTTTCTATGTTAAAATTGTAATTTCTTCTGCCTTTCTTCATGTTAAAATTGTAATTTCTTCTGCCTTTCTTCATGTTCAAATTGTAATTTCTTCTGCCTTTCTTTATGTTCAAATTGTAATTTCTTCTGCATTTTTCTATGTTCAAATTGTAATTTCTTCTGCCTTTCTTCATGTTAAAATTGTAATTTCTTCTGCCTTTCTTCATGTTCAAATTGTAATTTCTTCTGCCTTTCTTCATGTTCAAATTGTAAATTCTTCTGCATTTTTCTATGTTAAAATTGTAATTTCTTCTGCATTTTTCTATGTTAAAATTGTAATTTCTTCTGCCTTTCTTCATGTTAAAATTGTAATTTCTTCTGCCTTTCTTCATGTTCAAATTGTAATTTCTTCTGCCTTTCTTCATGTTCAAATTGTAATTTCTTCTGCATTTTTCTATGTTAAAATTGTAATTTCTTCTGCATTTTTCTATGTTAAAATTATAATTTCTTCTGCCTTTCTTCATGTTCAAATTGTAATTTCTTCTGCCTTTCTTCATGTTCAAATTGTAATTTCTTCTGCATTTTTCTATGTTAAAATTGTAATTTCTTCTGCATTTTTCTATGTTAAAATTGTAATTTCTTCTGCCTTTCTTCATGTTCAAATTGTAATTTCTTCTGCCTTTCTTCATGTTCAAATTGTAATTTCTTCTGCATTTTTCTATGTTTAAATTGTAATTTCTTCTGCCTTTCTTCATGTTCAAATTGTAATTTCTTCTGCCTTTCTTCATGTTCAAATTGTAATTTCTTCTGCCTTTCTTCATGTTCAAATTGTAATTTCTTCTGCATTTTTCTATGTTAAAATTGTAATTTCTTCTGCCTTTCTTTATGTTCAAATTGTAATTTCTTCTGCATTTTTCTATGTTAAAATTGTAATTTCTTCTGCCTTTCTTCATGTTCAAATTGTAATTTCTTCTGCCTTTCTTCATGTTCAAATTGTAAATTCTTCTGCATTTTTCTATGTTAAAATTGTAATTTCTTCTGCATTTTTCTATGTTAAAATTGTAATTTCTTCTGCCTTTCTTCATGTTCAAATTGTAATTTCTTCTGCCTTTCTTCATGTTCAAATTGTAATTTCTTCTGCATTTTTCTATGTTAAAATTGTAATTTCTTCTGCATTTTTCTATGTTAAAATTGTAATTTCTTCTGCCTTTCTTCATGTTCAAATTGTAATTTCTTCTGCCTTTCTTCATGTTCAAATTGTAATTTCTTCTGCCTTTCTTCATGTTCAAATTGTAATTTCTTCTGCATTTTTCTATGTTAAAATTGTAATTTCTTCTGCCTTTCTTTATGTTCAAATTGTAATTTCTTCTGCATTTTTCTATGTTAAAATTGTAATTTCTTCTGCCTTTCTTCATGTTCAAATTGTAATTTCTTCTGCATTTTTCTATGTTAAAATTGTAATTTCTTCTGCATTTTTCTATGTTAAAATTGTAATTTCTTCTGCATTTTTCTATGTTAAAATTGTAATTTCTTCTGCCTTTCTTCATGTTCAAATTGTAATTTCTTCTGCATTTTTCTATGTTAAAATTGTAATTTCTTCTGCCTTTCTTCATGTTCAAATTGTAATTTCTTCTGCATTTTTTCATGTTCAAATTGTAATTTCTTCTGCATTTTTCTATGTTAAAATTGTAATTTCTTCTGCCTTTCTTCATGTTCAAATTGTAATTTCTTCTGCATTTTTCTATGTTAAAATTGTAATTTCTTCTGCCTTTCTTCATGTTCAAATTGTAATTTCTTCTGCATTTTTCTATGTTAAAATTGTAATTTCTTCTGCATTTTTCTATGTTAAAATTGTAATTTCTTCTGCCTTTCTTCATGTTCAAATTGTAATTTCTTCTGCATTTTTCTATGTTAAAATTGTAATTTCTTCTGCCTTTCTTCATGTTAAAATTGTAATTTCTTCTGCCTTTCTTCATGTTAAAATTGTAATTTCTTCTGCATTTTTGTATGTTAAAATTGTAATTTCTTCTGCCTTTCTTCATGTTCAAATTGTAATTTCTTCTGCATTTTTCTATGTTAAAATTGTAATTTCTTCTGCCTTTCTTCATGTTAAAATTGTAATTTCTTCTGCATTTTTCTATGTTAAAATTGTAATTTCTTCTGCCTTTCTTCATGTTCAAATTGTAATTTCTTCTGCATTTTTCTATGTTAAAATTGTAATTTCTTCTGCCTTTCTTCATGTTAAAATTGTAATTTCTTCTGCCTTTCTTCATGTTCAAATTGTAATTTCTTCTGCATTTTTGTATGTTAAAATTGTAATTTCTTCTGCCTTTCTTCATGTTCAAATTGTAATTTCTTCTGCATTTTTCTATGTTAAAATTGTAATTTCTTCTGCCTTTCTTCATGTTAAAATTGTAATTTCTTCTGCCTTTCTTCATGTTCAAATTGTAATTTCTTCTGCCTTTCTTCATGTTCAAATTGTAATTTCTTCTGCATTTTTCTATGTTAAAATTGTAATTTCTTCTGCCTTTCTTCATGTTCAAATTGTAATTTCTTCTGCATTTTTCTATGTTAAAATTGTAATTTCTTCTGCCTTTCTTCATGTTCAAATTGTAATTTCTTCTGCATTTTTCTATGTTAAAATTGTAATTTCTTCTGCCTTTCTTCATGTTCAAATTGTAATTTCTTCTGCATTTTTCTATGTTAAAATTGTAATTTCTTCTGCCTTTCTTCATGTTCAAATTGTAATTTCTTCTGCATTTTTCTATGTTAAAATTGTAATTTCTTCTGCCTTTCTTCATGTTCAAATTGTAATTTCTTCTGCATTTTTCTATGTTAAAATTGTAATTTCTTCTGCCTTTCTTCATGTTCAAATTGTAATTTCTTCTGCCTTTCTTCATGTTCAAATTGTAATTTCTTCTGCATTTTTGTATGTTAAAATTGTAATTTCTTCTGCCTTTCTTCATGTTCAAATTGTAATTTCTTCTGCATTTTTCTATGTTAAAATTGTAATTTCTTCTGCCTTTCTTCATGTTCAAATTGTAATTTCTTCTGCATTTTTGTATGTTAAAATTGTAATTTCTTCTGCCTTTCTTCATGTTCAAATTGTAATTTCTTCTGCATTTTTCTATGTTAAAATTGTAATTTCTTCTGCCTTTCTTCATGTTCAAATTGTAATTTCTTCTGCATTTTTCTATGTTCAAATTGTAATTTCTTCTGCCTTTCTTCATGTTCAAATTGTAATTTCTTCTGCATTTTTCTATGTTAAAATTGTAATTTCTTCTGCCTTTCTTCATGTTCAAATTGTAATTTCTTCTGCATTTTTCTATGTTCAAATTGTAATTTCTTCTGCATTTTTCTATGTTAAAATTGTAATTTCTTCTGCCTTTCTTCATGTTCAAATTGTAATTTCTTCTGCCTTTCTTCATGTTAAAATTGTAATTTCTTCTGCCTTTCTTCATGTTCAAATTGTAATTTCTTCTGCATTTTTCTATGTTCAAATTGTAATTTCTTCTGCCTTTCTTCATGTTCAAATTGTAATTTCTTCTGCCTTTCTTCATGTTCAAATTGTAATTTCTTCTGCATTTTTCTATGTTAAAATTGTAATTTCTTCTGCCTTTCTTCATGTTCAAATTGTAATTTCTTCTGCATTTTTCTATGTTAAAATTGTAATTTCTTCTGCCTTTCTTCATGTTCAAATTGTAATTTCTTCTGCATTTTTCTATGTTAAAATTGTAATTTCTTCTGCCTTTCTTCATGTTAAAATTGTAATTTCTTCTGCATTTTTCTATGTTAAAATTGTAATTTCTTCTGCCTTTCTTCATGTTCAAATTGTAATTTCTTCTGCATTTTTCTATGTTCAAATTGTAATTTCTTCTGCATTTTTCTATGTTAAAATTGTAATTTCTTCTGCCTTTCTTCATGTTCAAATTGTAATTTCTTCTGCCTTTCTTCATGTTCAAATTGTAATTTCTTCTGCATTTTTCTATGTTAAAATTGTAATTTCTTCTGCCTTTCTTCATGTTCAAATTGTAATTTCTTCTGCATTTTTCTATGTTAAAATTGTAATTTCTTCTGCCTTTCTTCATGTTAAAATTGTAATTTCTTCTGCCTTTCTTCATGTTCAAATTGTAATTTCTTCTGCATTTTTCTATGTTAAAATTGTAATTTCTTCTGCCTTTCTTCATGTTCAAATTGTAATTTCTTCTGCATTTTTCTATGTTAAAATTGTAATTTCTTCTGCCTTTCTTCATGTTCAAATTGTAATTTCTTCTGCATTTTTCTATGTTCAAATTGTAATTTCTTCTGCCTTTCTTCATGTTAAAATTGTAATTTCTTCTGCCTTTCTTCATGTTCAAATTGTAATTTCTTCTGCCTTTCTTCATGTTCAAATTGTAATTTCTTCTGCCTTTCTTCATGTTCAAATTGTAATTTCTTCTGCCTTTCTTCATGTTCAAATTGTAATTTCTTCTGCCTTTCTTCATGTTCAAATTGTAATTTCTTCTGCATTTTTCTATGTTAAAATTGTAATTTCTTCTGCCTTTCTTCATGTTCAAATTGTAATTTCTTCTGCATTTTTCTATGTTAAAATTGTAATTTCTTCTGCCTTTCTTCATGTTCAAATTGTAATTTCTTCTGCATTTTTCTATGTTCAAATTGTAATTTCTTCTGCCTTTCTTCATGTTAAAATTGTAATTTCTTCTGCCTTTCTTCATGTTCAAATTGTAATTTCCACTGCCTTTCTTCATGTTCAAATTGTAATTTCTTCTGCCTTTCTTCATGTTCAAATTGTAATTTCTTCTGCCTTTCTTCATGTTCAAATTGTAATTTCTTCTGCCTTTCTTCATGTTCAAATTGTAATTTCTTCTGCATTTTTCTATGTTCAAATTGTAATTTCTTCTGCCTTTCTTCATGTTCAAATTGTAATTTCTTCTGCATTTTTCTATGTTAAAATTGTAATTTCTTCTGCCTTTCTTCATGTTCAAATTGTAATTTCTTCTGCATTTTTCTATGTTCAAATTGTAATTTCTTCTGCCTTTCTTCATGTTAAAATTGTAATTTCTTCTGCCTTTCTTCATGTTCAAATTGTAATTTCTTCTGCCTTTCTTCATGTTCAAATTGTAATTTCTTCTGCCTTTCTTCATGTTCAAATTGTAATTTCTTCTGCATTTTTCTATGTTAAAATTGTAATTTCTTCTGCCTTTCTTCATGTTCAAATTGTAATTTCTTCTGCATTTTTCTATGTTAAAATTGTAATTTCTTCTGCCTTTCTTCATGTTCAAATTGTAATTTCTTCTGCATTTTTCTATGTTCAAATTGTAATTTCTTCTGCCTTTCTTCATGTTAAAATTGTAATTTCTTCTGCCTTTCTTCATGTTAAAATTGTAATTTCTTCTGCCTTTCTTCATGTTCAAATTGTAATTTCTTCTGCCTTTCTTCATGTTCAAATTGTAATTTCTTCTGCATTTTTCTATGTTAAAATTGTAATTTCTTCTGCCTTTCTTCATGTTCAAATTGTAATTTCTTCTGCATTTTTCTATGTTAAAATTGTAATTTCTTCTGCCTTTCTTCATGTTCAAATTGTAATTTCTTCTGCATTTTTCTATGTTCAAATTGTAATTTCTTCTGCCTTTCTTCATGTTCAAATTGTAATTTCTTCTGCATTTTTCTATGTTAAAATTGTAATTTCTTCTGCCTTTCTTCATGTTCAAATTGTAATTTCTTCTGCATTTTTCTATGTTAAAATTGTAATTTCTTCTGCCTTTCTTCATGTTCAAATGGTAATAGCTTCTGCATTTTTCTATGTTCAAATTGTAATTTCTTCTGCCTTTCTTCATGTTAAAATTGTAATTTCTTCTGCATTTTTCTATGTTAAAATTGTAATTTCTTCTGCATTTCTTCATGTTCAAATTGTAATTTCTTCTGCATTTTTCTATGTAAAAATTGTAATTTCTTCTGCATTTCTTCATGTTCAAATTGTAATTTCTTCTGCATTTTTCTATGTTAAAATTGTAATTTCTTCTGCCTTTCTTCATGTTCAAATTGTAATTTCTTCTGCATTTTTCTATGTTAAAATTGTAATTTCTTCTGCATTTTTCTATGTTAAAATTGTAATTTCTTCTGCCTTTCTTCATGTTCAAATTGTAATTTCTTCTGCATTTTTCTATGTTAAAATTGTAATTTCTTCTGCCTTTCTTCATGTTCAAATTGTAATTTCTTCTGCATTTTTCTATGTTAAAATTGTAATTTCTTCTGCATTTTTCTATGTTAAAATTGTAATTTCTTCTGCCTTTCTTCATGTTAAAATTGTAATTTCTTCTGCATTTTTCTATGTTAAAATTGTAATTTCTTCTGCCTTTCTTCATGTTCAAATTGTAATTTCTTCTGCATTTTTCTATGTTAAAATTGTAATTTCTTCTGCCTTTCTTCATGTTCAAATTGTAATTTCTTCTGCCTTTCTTCATGTTCAAATTGTAATAGCTTCTGCATTTTTCTATGTTCAAATTGTAATTTCTTCTGCCTTTCTTCATGTTAAAATTGTAATTTCTTCTGCATTTTTCTATGTTAAAATTGTAATTTCTTCTGCATTTCTTCATGTTCAAATTGTAATTTCTTCTGCATTTTTCTATGTTAAAATTGTAATTTCTTCTGCATTTCTTCATGTTCAAATTGTAATTTCTTCTGCATTTTTCTATGTTAAAATTGTAATTTCTTCTGCCTTTCTTCATGTTCAAATTGTAATTTCTTCTGCATTTTTCTATGTTAAAATTGTAATTTCTTCTGCATTTTTCTATGTTAAAATTGTAATTTCTTCTGCCTTTCTTCATGTTAAAATTGTAATTTCTTCTGCATTTTTCTATGTTAAAATTGTAATTTCTTCTGCCTTTCTTCATGTTCAAATTGTAATTTCTTCTGCATTTTTCTATGTTAAAATTGTAATTTCTTCTGCATTTTTCTATGTTAAAATTGTAATTTCTTCTGCCTTTCTTCATGTTAAAATTGTAATTTCTTCTGCATTTTTCTATGTTAAAATTGTAATTTCTTCTGCCTTTCTTCATGTTCAAATTGTAATTTCTTCTGCATTTTTCTATGTTAAAATTGTAATTTCTTCTGCATTTTTCTATGTTAAAATTGTAATTTCTTCTGCCTTTCTTCATGTTCAAATTGTAATTTCTTCTGCATTTTTCTATGTTAAAATTGTAATTTCTTCTGCATTTTTCTATGTTAAAATTGTAATTTCTTCTGCCTTTCTTCATGTTAAAATTGTAATTTCTTCTGCATTTTTCGATGTTAAAATTGTAATTTCTTCTGCCTTTCTTCATGTTCAAATTGTAATTTCTTCTGCATTTTTCTATGTTAAAATTGTAATTTCTTCTGCATTTTTCTATGTTAAAATTGTAATTTCTTCAGCCTTTCTTCATGTTAAAATTGTAATTTCTTCTGCATTTTTCTATGTTAAAATTGTAATTTCTTCTGCCTTTCTTCATGTCCAAATTGTAATTTCTTCTGCCTTTCTTCATGTTCAAATTGTAATAGCTTCTGCATTTTTCGATGTTAAAATTGTAATTTCTTCTGCCTTTCTTCATGTTCAAATTGTAATTTCTTCTGCATTTTTCTATGTTAAAATTGTAATTTCTTCTGCCTTTCTTCATGTTAAAATTGTAATTTCTTCTGCCTTTCTTCATGTTAAAATTGTAATTTCTTCTGCCTTTCTTCATGTTCAAATTGTAATAGCTTCTGCATTTTTCTATGTTAAAATTGTAATTTCTACTGCATTTCTTCATGTTCAAATTGTAATTTCTTCTGCCTTTCTTCATGTTCAAATTGTAATTTCTTCTGCCTTTCTTCATGTTCAAATTGTAATAGCTTCTGCATTTTTCGATGTTAAAATTGTAATTTCTTCTGCCTTTCTTCATGTTCAAATTGTAATTTCTTCTGCATTTTTCTATGTTAAAATTGTAATTTCTTCTGCCTTTCTTCATGTTAAAATTGTAATTTCTTCTGCCTTTCTTCATGTTAAAATTGTAATTTCTTCTGCCTTTCTTCATGTTCAAATTGTAATAGCTTCTGCATTTTTCTATGTTAAAATTGTAATTTCTTCTGCCTTTCTTCATGTTAAAATTGTAATTTCTTCTGCATTTTTCGATGTTAAAATTGTAATTTCTTCTGCCTTTCTTCATGTTCAAATTGTAATTTCTTCTGCATTTTTCTATGTTAAAATTGTAATTTCTTCTGCATTTTTCTATGTTAAAATTGTAATTTCTTCAGCCTTTCTTCATGTTAAAATTGTAATTTCTTCTGCATTTTTCTATGTTAAAATTGTAATTTCTTCTGCCTTTCTTCATGTCCAAATTGTAATTTCTTCTGCCTTTCTTCATGTTCAAATTGTAATAGCTTCTGCATTTTTCGATGTTAAAATTGTAATTTCTTCTGCCTTTCTTCATGTTCAAATTGTAATTTCTTCTGCATTTTTCTATGTTAAAATTGTAATTTCTTCTGCCTTTCTTCATGTTAAAATTGTAATTTCTTCTGCCTTTCTTCATGTTAAAATTGTAATTTCTTCTGCCTTTCTTCATGTTCAAATTGTAATAGCTTCTGCATTTTTCTATGTTAAAATTGTAATTTCTACTGCATTTCTTCATGTTCAAATTGTAATTTCTTCTGCCTTTCTTCATGTTCAAATTGTAATTTCTTCTGCCTTTCTTCATGTTCAAATTGTAATAGCTTCTGCATTTTTCGATGTTAAAATTGTAATTTCTTCTGCCTTTCTTCATGTTCAAATTGTAATTTCTTCTGCATTTTTCTATGTTAAAATTGTAATTTCTTCTGCCTTTCTTCATGTTAAAATTGTAATTTCTTCTGCCTTTCTTCATGTTAAAATTGTAATTTCTTCTGCCTTTCTTCATGTTCAAATTGTAATAGCTTCTGCATTTTTCTATGTTAAAATTGTAATTTCTTCTGCCTTTCTTCATGTTCAAATTGTAATTTCTTCTGCATTTTTCGATGTTAAAATTGTAATTTCTTCTGCCTTTCTTCATGTTCAAATTGTAATTTCTTCTGCCTTTCTTCATGTTAAAATTGTAATTTCTTCTGCATTTTTCTATGTTAAAATTGTAATTTCTTCTGCCTTTCTTCATGTTCAAATTGTAATTTCTTCTGCCTTTCTTCATGTTAAAATTGTAATTTCTTCTGCCTTTCTTCATGTTCAAATTGTAATTTCTTCTGCCTTTCTTCATGTTAAAATTGTAATTTCTTCTGCATTTTTCTATGTTAAAATTGTAATTTCTTCTGCCTTTCTTCATGTTCAAATTGTAATTTCTTCTGCATTTTTCTATGTTTAAATTGTAATTTCTTCTGCCTTTCTTCATGTTCAAATTGTAATTTCTTCTGCATTTTTCGATGTTAAAATTGTAATTTCTTCTGCCTTTCTTCATGTTCAAATTGTAATTTCTTCTGCCTTTCTTCATGTTAAAATTGTAATTTCTTCTGCATTTTTCTATGTTAAAATTGTAATTTCTTCTGCCTTTCTTCATGTTCAAATTGTAATTTCTTCTGCCTTTCTTCATGTTAAAATTGTAATTTCTTCTGCATTTTTCTATGTTAAAATTGTAATTTCTTCTGCCTTTCTTCATGTTAAAATTGTAATTTCTTCTGCATTTTTCTATGTTAAAATTGTAATTTCTTCTGCCTTTCTTCATGTTCAAATTGTAATTTCTTCTGCATTTTTCTATGTTAAAATTGTAATTTCTTCTGCCTTTCTTCATGTTCAAATTGTAATTTCTTCTGCATTTTTCGATGTTAAAATTGTAATTTCTTCTGCCTTTCTTCATGTTCAAATTGTAATTTCTTCTGCATTTTTCTATGTTAAAATTGTAATTTCTTCTGCATTTTTCTATGTTAAAATTGTAATTTCTTCTGCCTTTCTTCATGTTAAAATTGTAATTTCTTCTGCATTTTTCTATGTTAAAATTGTAATTTCTTCTGCCTTTCTTCATGTTCAAATTGTAATTTCTTCTGCATTTTTCTATGTTAAAATTGTAATTTCTACTGCATTTCTTCATGTTCAAATTGTAATTTCTTCTGCCTTTCTTCATGTTCAAATTGTAATTTCTTCTGCCTTTCTTCATGTTCAAATTGTAATAGCTTCTGCATTTTTCGATGTTAAAATTGTAATTTCTTCTGCCTTTCTTCATGTTCAAATTGTAATTTCTTCTGCATTTTTCTATGTTAAAATTGTAATTTCTTCTGCCTTTCTTCATGTTAAAATTGTAATTTCTTCTGCCTTTCTTCATGTTAAAATTGTAATTTCTTCTGCCTTTCTTCATGTTCAAATTGTAATTTCTTCTGCATTTTTCTATGTTAAAATTGTAATTTCTTCTGCCTTTCTTCATGTTCAAATTGTAATTTCTTCTGCCTTTCTTCATGTTAAAATTGTAATTTCTTCTGCCTTTCTTCATGTTCAAATTGTAATTTCTTCTGCATTTTTCTATGTTAAAATTGTAATTTCTTCTGCCTTTCTTCATGTTCAAATTGTAATTTCTTCTGCCTTTCTTCATGTTAAAATTGTAATTTCTTCTGCCTTTCTTCATGTTCAAATTGTAATTTCTTCTGCATTTTTCTATGTTAAAATTGTAATTTCTTCTGCCTTTCTTCATGTTAAAATTGTAATTTCTTCTGCCTTTCTTCATGTTAAAATTGTAATTTCTTCTGCCTTTCTTCATGTTCAAATTGTAATTTCTTCTGCATTTTTCTATGTTAAAATTGTAATTTCTTCTGCCTTTCTTCATGTTCAAATTGTAATTTCTTCTGCATTTTTCTATGTTAAAATTGTAATTTCTTCTGCCTTTCTTCATGTTCAAATTGTAATTTCTTCTGCATTTTTCTATGTTAAAATTGTAATTTCTTCTGCCTTTCTTCATGTTCAAATTGTAATTTCTTCTGCATTTTTCTATGTTAAAATTGTAATTTCTACTGCATTTCTTCATGTTCAAATTGTAATTTCTTCTGCATTTTTCTATGTTCAAATTGTAATTTCTTCTGCCTTTCTTCATGTTCAAATTGTAATTTCTTCTGCATTTTTCTATGTTAAAATTGTAATTTCTTCTGCCTTTCTTCATGTTAAAATTGTAATTTCTTCTGCATTTTTCTATGTTAAAATTGTAATTTCTTCTGCATTTTTCTATGTTCAAATTGTAATTTCTTCTGCCTTTCTTCATGTTAAAATTGTAATTTCTTCTGCATTTTTCTATGTTAAAATTGTAATTTCTGCTGCCTTTCTTCATGTTAAAATTGTAATTTCTTCTGCATTTTTCTATGTTAAAATTGTAATTTCTTCTGCATTTTTCTATGTTCAAATTGTAATTTCTTCTGCCTTTCTTCATGTTAAAATTGTAATTTCTTCTGCATTTTTCTATGTTAAAATTGTAATTTCTGCTGCCTTTCTTCATGTTAAAATTGTAATTTCTTCTGCATTTTTCTATGTTAAAATTGTAATTTCTTCTGCCTTTCTTCATGTTAAAATTGTAATTTCTTCTGCCTTTCTTCATGTTCAAATTGTAATTTCTTCTGCATTTTTCTATGTTAAAATTGTAATTTCTTCTGCCTTTCTTCATGTTCAAATTGTAATTTCTTCTGCATTTTTCTATGTTAAAATTGTAATTTCTTCTGCATTTTTCTATGTTCAAATTGTAATTTCTTCTGCCTTTCTTCATGTTAAAATTGTAATTTCTTCTGCATTTTTCTATGTTAAAATTGTAATTTCTGCTGCCTTTCTTCATGTTAAAATTGTAATTTCTTCTGCATTTTTCTATGTTAAAATTGTAATTTCTTCTGCATTTTTCTATGTTCAAATTGTAATTTCTTCTGCCTTTCTTCATGTTAAAATTGTAATTTCTTCTGCATTTTTCTATGTTAAAATTGTAATTTCTGCTGCCTTTCTTCATGTTAAAATTGTAATTTCTTCTGCATTTTTCTATGTTAAAATTGTAATTTCTTCTGCCTTTCTTCATGTTAAAATTGTAATTTCTTCTGCCTTTCTTCATGTTCAAATTGTAATTTCTTCTGCATTTTTCTATGTTAAAATTGTAATTTCTTCTGCCTTTCTTCATGTTCAAATTGTAATTTCTTCTGCATTTTTCTATGTTAAAATTGTAATTTCTACTGCATTTCTTCATGTTAAAATTGTAATTTCTTCTGCCTTTCTTCATGTTCAAATTGTAATTTCTTCTGCATTTTTCTATGTTAAAATTGTAATTTCTACTGCATTTCTTCATGTTAAAATTGTAATTTCTTCTGCCTTTCTTCATGTTAAAATTGTAATTTCTTCTGCATTTTTCTATGTTAAAATTGTAATTTCTTCTGCCTTTCTTCATGTTCAAATTGTAATAGCTTCTGCATTTTTCTATGTTAAAATTGTAATTTCTACTGCATTTCTTCATGTTCAAATTGTAATTTCTTCTGCCTTTCTTCATGTTCAAATTGTAATTTCTTCTGCCTTTCTTCATGTTCAAATTGTAATTTCTTCTGCATTTTTCGATGTTAAAATTGTAATTTCTTCTGCCTTTCTTCATGTTCAAATTGTAATTTCTTCTGCATTTTTCTATGTTAAAATTGTAATTTCTTCTGCCTTTCTTCATGTTAAAATTGTAATTTCTTCTGCCTTTCTTCATGTTAAAATTGTAATTTCTTCTGCCTTTCTTCATGTTCAAATTGTAATAGCTTCTGCATTTTTCTATGTTAAAATTGTAATTTCTTCTGCCTTTCTTCATGTTCAAATTGTAATTTCTTCTGCATTTTTCGATGTTAAAATTGTAATTTCTTCTGCCTTTCTTCATGTTCAAATTGTAATTTCTTCTGCCTTTCTTCATGTTAAAATTGTAATTTCTTCTGCATTTTTCTATGTTAAAATTGTAATTTCTTCTGCCTTTCTTCATGTTCAAATTGTAATTTCTTCTGCCTTTCTTCATGTTAAAATTGTAATTTCTTCTGCATTTTTCTATGTTAAAATTGTAATTTCTTCTGCCTTTCTTCATGTTAAAATTGTAATTTCTTCTGCATTTTTCTATGTTAAAATTGTAATTTCTTCTGCCTTTCTTCATGTTCAAATTGTAATTTCTTCTGCATTTTTCTATGTTTAAATTGTAATTTCTTCTGCCTTTCTTCATGTTCAAATTGTAATTTCTTCTGCATTTTTCGATGTTAAAATTGTAATTTCTTCTGCCTTTCTTCATGTTCAAATTGTAATTTCTTCTGCCTTTCTTCATGTTAAAATTGTAATTTCTTCTGCATTTTTCTATGTTAAAATTGTAATTTCTTCTGCCTTTCTTCATGTTCAAATTGTAATTTCTTCTGCCTTTCTTCATGTTAAAATTGTAATTTCTTCTGCATTTTTCTATGTTAAAATTGTAATTTCTTCTGCCTTTCTTCATGTTAAAATTGTAATTTCTTCTGCATTTTTCTATGTTAAAATTGTAATTTCTTCTGCCTTTCTTCATGTTCAAATTGTAATTTCTTCTGCATTTTTCTATGTTAAAATTGTAATTTCTTCTGCCTTTCTTCATGTTCAAATTGTAATTTCTTCTGCATTTTTCGATGTTAAAATTGTAATTTCTTCTGCCTTTCTTCATGTTCAAATTGTAATTTCTTCTGCATTTTTCTATGTTAAAATTGTAATTTCTTCTGCATTTTTCTATGTTAAAATTGTAATTTCTTCTGCCTTTCTTCATGTTAAAATTGTAATTTCTTCTGCATTTTTCTATGTTAAAATTGTAATTTCTTCTGCCTTTCTTCATGTTCAAATTGTAATTTCTTCTGCATTTTTCTATGTTAAAATTGTAATTTCTACTGCATTTCTTCATGTTCAAATTGTAATTTCTTCTGCCTTTCTTCATGTTCAAATTGTAATTTCTTCTGCCTTTCTTCATGTTCAAATTGTAATAGCTTCTGCATTTTTCGATGTTAAAATTGTAATTTCTTCTGCCTTTCTTCATGTTCAAATTGTAATTTCTTCTGCATTTTTCTATGTTAAAATTGTAATTTCTTCTGCCTTTCTTCATGTTAAAATTGTAATTTCTTCTGCCTTTCTTCATGTTCAAATTGTAATAGCTTCTGCATTTTTCTATGTTAAAATTGTAATTTCTTCTGCCTTTCTTCATGTTCAAATTGTAATAGCTTCTGCATTTTTCTATGTTAAAATTGTAATTTCTTCTGCCTTTCTTCATGTTCAAATTGTAATTTCTTCTGCATTTTTCTATGTTAAAATTGTAATTTCTTCTGCCTTTCTTCATGTTCAAATTGTAATTTCTTCTGCATTTTTCTATGTTAAAATTGTAATTTCTTCTGCCTTTCTTCATGTTCAAATTGTAATTTCTTCTGCATTTTTCTATGTTAAAATTGTAATTTCTACTGCATTTCTTCATGTTCAAATTGTAATTTCTTCTGCATTTTTCTATGTTCAAATTGTAATTTCTTCTGCCTTTCTTCATGTTCAAATTGTAATTTCTTCTGCATTTTTCTATGTTAAAATTGTAATTTCTTCTGCCTTTCTTCATGTTAAAATTGTAATTTCTTCTGCATTTTTCTATGTTAAAATTGTAATTTCTTCTGCATTTTTCTATGTTCAAATTGTAATTTCTTCTGCCTTTCTTCATGTTAAAATTGTAATTTCTTCTGCATTTTTCTATGTTAAAATTGTAATTTCTGCTGCCTTTCTTCATGTTAAAATTGTAATTTCTTCTGCATTTTTCTATGTTAAAATTGTAATTTCTTCTGCATTTTTCTATGTTCAAATTGTAATTTCTTCTGCCTTTCTTCATGTTAAAATTGTAATTTCTTCTGCATTTTTCTATGTTAAAATTGTAATTTCTGCTGCCTTTCTTCATGTTAAAATTGTAATTTCTTCTGCATTTTTCTATGTTAAAATTGTAATTTCTTCTGCCTTTCTTCATGTTAAAATTGTAATTTCTTCTGCCTTTCTTCATGTTCAAATTGTAATTTCTTCTGCATTTTTCTATGTTAAAATTGTAATTTCTTCTGCATTTTTCTATGTTAAAATTGTAATTTCTACTGCATTTCTTCATGTTAAAATTGTAATTTCTTCTGCCTTTCTTCATGTTCAAATTGTAATTTCTTCTGCATTTTTCTATGTTAAAATTGTAATTTCTACTGCATTTCTTCATGTTAAAATTGTAATTTCTTCTGCCTTTCTTCATGTTAAAATTGTAATTTCTTCTGCATTTTTCTATGTTCAAATTGTAATTTCTTCTGCCTTTCTTCATGTTCAAATTGTAATTTCTTCTGCATTTTTCTATGTTAAAATTGTAATTTCTACTGCATTTCTTCATGTTCAAATTGTAATTTCTTCTGCATTTTTCTATGTTAAAATTGTAATTTCTTCTGCCTTTCTTCATGTTCAAATTGTAATTTCTTCTGCATTTTTCTATGTTAAAATTGTAATTTCTTCTGCCTTTCTTCATGTTCAAATTGTAATTTCTTCTGCATTTTTCTATGTTAAAATTGTAATTTCTTCTGCCTTTCTTCATGTTCAAATTGTAATTTCTTCTGCCTTTCTTCATGTTAAAATTGTAATTTCTTCTGCATTTTTCTATGTTAAAATTGTAATTTCTACTGCATTTCTTCATGTTAAAATTGTAATTTCTTCTGCATTTTTCTATGTTAAAATTGTAATTTCTTCTGCATTTTTCTATGTTAAAATTGTAATTTCTTCTGCCTTTCTTCATGTTAAAATTGTAATTTCTTCTGTCTTTCTTCATGTTCAAATTGTAATTTCTTCTGCATATTTTCATGTTCAAATTGTAATTTCTTCTGCATTTTTCTATGTTAAAATTGTAATTTCTTCTGCCTTTCTTCATGTTCAAATTGTAATTTCTTCTGCATTTTTCTATGTTAAAATTGTAATTTCATCTGCCTTTCTTCATGTTCAAATTGTAATTTCTTCTGCCTTTCTTCATGTTAAAATTGTAATTTCTTCTGCATTTTTCTATGTTAAAATTGTAATTTCTTCTGCCTTTCTTCATGTTCAAATTGTAATTTCTTCTGCATTTTTCTATGTTAAAATTGTAATTTCATCTGCCTTTCTTCATGTTCAAATTGTAATTTCTTCTGCATTTTTCTATGTTAAAATTGTAATTTCTTCTGCATTTTTCTATGTTAAAATTGTAATTTCTGCTGCCTTTCTTCATGTTAAAATTGTAATTTCTTCTGCATTTTTCTATGTTAAAATTGTAATTTCTTCTGCCTTTCTTCATGTTCAAATTGTAATTTCTTCTGCATTTTTCTATGTTAAAATTGTAATTTCTTCTGCATTTTTCTATGTTAAAATTGTAATTTCATCTGCCTTTCTTCATGTTCAAATTGTAATTTCTTCTGCATTTTTCTATGTTAAAATTGTAATTTCTTCTGCATTTTTCTATGTTAAAATTGTAATTTCTGCTGCCTTTCTTCATGTTCAAATTGTAATTTCTTCTGCATTTTTCTATGTTAAAATTGTAATTTCTTCTGCCTTTCTTCATGTTCAAATTGTAATTTCTTCTGCATTTTTCTATGTTAAAATTGTAATTTCTTCTGCCTTTCTTCATGTTCAAATTGTAATTTCTTCTGCATTTTTCTATGTTAAAATTGTAATTTCTACTGCATTTCTTCATGTTCAAATTGTAATTTCTTCTGCATTTTTCTATGTTAAAATTGTAATTTCTTCTGCCTTTCTTCATGTTCAAATTGTAATTTCTTCTGCATTTTTCTATGTTAAAATTGTAATTTCATCTGCCTTTCTTCATGTTCAAATTGTAATTTCTTCTGCATTTTTCTATGTTAAAATTGTAATTTCTTCTGCATTTTTCTATGTTAAAATTGTAATTTCTGCTGCCTTTCTTCATGTTAAAATTGTAATTTCTTCTGCATTTTTCTATGTTAAAATTGTAATTTCTTCTGCCTTTCTTCATGTTCAAATTGTAATTTCTTCTGCCTTTCTTCATGTTAAAATTGTAATTTCTTCTGCATTTTTCTATGTTAAAATTGTAATTTCTACTGCATTTCTTCATGTTAAAATTGTAATTTCTTCTGCATTTTTCTATGTTAAAATTGTAATTTCTTCTGCATTTTTCTATGTTAAAATTGTAATTTCTTCTGCCTTTCTTCATGTTAAAATTGTAATTTCTTCTGTCTTTCTTCATGTTCAAATTGTAATTTCTTCTGCATATTTTCATGTTCAAATTGTAATTTCTTCTGCATTTTTCTATGTTAAAATTGTAATTTCTTCTGCCTTTCTTCATGTTCAAATTGTAATTTCTTCTGCATTTTTCTATGTTAAAATTGTAATTTCATCTGCCTTTCTTCATGTTCAAATTGTAATTTCTTCTGCCTTTCTTCATGTTAAAATTGTAATTTCTTCTGCATTTTTCTATGTTAAAATTGTAATTTCTTCTGCCTTTCTTCATGTTCAAATTGTAATTTCTTCTGCATTTTTCTATGTTAAAATTGTAATTTCATCTGCCTTTCTTCATGTTCAAATTGTAATTTCTTCTGCATTTTTCTATGTTAAAATTGTAATTTCTTCTGCATTTTTCTATGTTAAAATTGTAATTTCTGCTGCCTTTCTTCATGTTAAAATTGTAATTTCTTCTGCATTTTTCTATGTTAAAATTGTAATTTCTTCTGCCTTTCTTCATGTTCAAATTGTAATTTCTTCTGCATTTTTCTATGTTAAAATTGTAATTTCTTCTGCATTTTTCTATGTTAAAATTGTAATTTCATCTGCCTTTCTTCATGTTCAAATTGTAATTTCTTCTGCATTTTTCTATGTTAAAATTGTAATTTCTTCTGCATTTTTCTATGTTAAAATTGTAATTTCTGCTGCCTTTCTTCATGTTCAAATTGTAATTTCTTCTGCATTTTTCTATGTTAAAATTGTAATTTCTTCTGCCTTTCTTCATGTTCAAATTGTAATTTCTTCTGCATTTTTCTATGTTAAAATTGTAATTTCTTCTGCCTTTCTTCATGTTCAAATTGTAATTTCTTCTGCATTTTTCTATGTTAAAATTGTAATTTCTACTGCATTTCTTCATGTTCAAATTGTAATTTCTTCTGCATTTTTCTATGTTAAAATTGTAATTTCTTCTGCCTTTCTTCATGTTCAAATTGTAATTTCTTCTGCATTTTTCTATGTTAAAATTGTAATTTCATCTGCCTTTCTTCATGTTCAAATTGTAATTTCTTCTGCATTTTTCTATGTTAAAATTGTAATTTCTTCTGCATTTTTCTATGTTAAAATTGTAATTTCTGCTGCCTTTCTTCATGTTAAAATTGTAATTTCTTCTGCATTTTTCTATGTTAAAATTGTAATTTCTTCTGCCTTTCTTCATGTTCAAATTGTAATTTCTTCTGCATTTTTCTATGTTAAAATTGTAATTTCTTCTGCCTTTCTTCATGTTCAAATTGTAATTTCTTCTGCATTTTTCTATGTTAAAATTGTAATTTCTTCTGCCTTTCTTCATGTTAAAATTGTAATTTCTTCTGCATTTTTCTATGTTCAAATTGTAATTTCTTCTGCCTTTCTTCATGTTAAAATTGTAATTTCTTCTGCATTTTTCTATGTTAAAATTGTAATTTCTTCTGCCTTTCTTCATGTTCAAATTGTAATTTCTTCTGCATTTTTCTATGTTAAAATTGTAATTTCTTCTGCATTTTTCTATGTTAAAATTGTAATTTCTTCTGCATTTTTCTATGTTAAAATTGTAATTTCTTCTGCATTTTTCTATGTTCAAATTGTAATTTCTTCTGCCTTTCTTCATGTTAAAATTGTAATTTCTTCTGCATTTTTCTATGTTAAAATTGTAATTTCTGCTGCCTTTCTTCATGTTAAAATTGTAATTTCTTCTGCATTTTTCTATGTTAAAATTGTAATTTCTTCTGCATTTTTCTATGTTCAAATTGTAATTTCTTCTGCCTTTCTTCATGTTAAAATTGTAATTTCTTCTGCCTTTCTTCATGTTCAAATTGTAATTTCTTCTGCATTTTTCTATGTTAAAATTGTAATTTCTGCTGCCTTTCTTCATGTTCAAATTGTAATTTCTTCTGCATTTTTCTATGTTAAAATTGTAATTTCTGCTGCCTTTCTTCATGTTCAAATTGTAATTTCTTCTGCCTTTCTTCATGTTAAAATTGTAATTTCTTCTGCATTTTTCTATGTTAAAATTGTAATTTCTTCTGCCTTTCTTCATGTTCAAATTGTAATTTCTTCTGCATTTTTCTATGTTAAAATTGTAATTTCTTCTGCCTTTCTTCATGTTAAAATTGTAATTTCTGCTGCCTTTCTTCATGTTCAAATTGTAATTTCTTCTGCATTTTTCTATGTTAAAATTGTAATTTCTTCTGCATTTTTCTATGTTAAAATTGTAATTTCATCTGCCTTTCTTCATGTTCAAATTGTAATTTCTTCTGCATTTTTCTATGTTAAAATTGTAATTTCTTCTGCCTTTCTTCATGTTAAAATTGTAATTTCTTCTGCATTTTTCTATGTTAAAATTGTAATTTCTTCTGCATTTTTCTATGTTCAAATTGTAATTTCTTCTGCCTTTCTTCATGTTAAAATTGTAATTTCTTCTGCATTTTTCTATGTTAAAATTGTAATTTCTTCTGCCTTTCTTCATGTTAAAATTGTAATTTCTTCTGCATTTTTCTATGTTAAAATTGTAATTTCTTCTGCATTTTTCTATGTTCAAATTGTAATTTCTTCTGCCTTTCTTCATGTTAAAATTGTAATTTCTTCTGCATTTTTCTATGTTAAAATTGTAATTTCTTCTGCCTTTCTTCATGTTAAAATTGTAATTTCTTCTGCATTTTTCTATGTTAAAATTGTAATTTCTTCTGCATTTTTCTATGTTCAAATTGTAATTTCTTCTGCCTTTCTTCATGTTAAAATTGTAATTTCTTCTGCATTTTTCTATGTTAAAATTGTAATTTCTTCTGCCTTTCTTCATGTTAAAATTGTAATTTCTTCTGCATTTTTCTATGTTAAAATTGTAATTTCTTCTGCATTTTTCTATGTTCAAATTGTAATTTCTTCTGCCTTTCTTCATGTTAAAATTGTAATTTCTTCTGCATTTTCCTATGTTAAAATTGTAATTTCTTCTGCCTTTCTTCATGTTAAAATTGTAATTTCTTCTGCATTTTTCTATGTTAAAATTGTAATTTCTTCTGCATTTTTCTATGTTCAAATTGTAATTTCTTCTGCCTTTCTTCATGTTAAAATTGTAATTTCTTCTGCATTTTTCTATGTTAAAATTGTAATTTCTGCTGCCTTTCTTCATGTTAAAATTGTAATTTCTTCTGCATTTTTCTATGTTAAAATTGTAATTTCTTCTGCATTTTTCTATGTTAAAATTGTAATTTCTTCTGCCTTTCTTCATGTTAAAATTGTAATTTCTTCTGCCTTTCTTCATGTTCAAATTGTAATAGCTTCTGCATTTTTCTATGTTAAAATTGTAATTTCTTCTGCCTTTCTTCATGTTCAAATTGTAATTTCTTCTGCATTTTTCTATGTTAAAATTGTAATTTCTTCTGCCTTTCTTCATGTTCAAATTGTAATTTCTTCTGCATTTTTCTATGTTAAAATTGTAATTTCTACTGCATTTCTTCATGTTCAAATTGTAATTTCTTCTGCATTTTTCTATGTTAAAATTGTAATTTCTTCTGTCTTTCTTCATGTTCAAATTGTAATTTCTTCTGCATATTTTCATGTTCAAATTGTAATTTCTTCTGCATTTTTCTATGTTAAAATTGTAATTTCTACTGCATTTCTTCATGTTCAAATTGTAATTTCTTCTGCATTTTTCTATGTTAAAATTGTAATTTCTTCTGCCTTTCTTCATGTTCAAATTGTAATTTCTTCTGCATTTTTCTATGTTAAAATTGTAATTTCATCTGCCTTTCTTCATGTTCAAATTGTAATTTCTTCTGCATTTTTCTATGTTAAAATTGTAATTTCTTCTGCATTTTTCTATGTTAAAATTGTAATTTCTGCTGCCTTTCTTCATGTTAAAATTGTAATTTCTTCTGCATTTTTCTATGTTAAAATTGTAATTTCTTCTGCCTTTCTTCATGTTCAAATTGTAATTTCTTCTGCATTTTTCTATGTTAAAATTGTAATTTCTTCTGCCTTTCTTCATGTTAAAATTGTAATTTCTTCTGCCTTTCTTCATGTTCAAATTGTAATTTCTTCTGCCTTTCTTCATGTTCAAATTGTAATAGCTTCTGCATTTTTCTATGTTAAAATTGTAATTTCTTCTGCCTTTCTTCATGTTCAAATTGTAATTTCTTCTGCATTTTTCTATGTTAAAATTGTAATTTCTGCTGCCTTTCTTCATGTTAAAATTGTAATTTCTTCTGCATTTTTCTATGTTAAAATTGTAATTTCTTCTGCCTTTCTTCATGTTCAAATTGTAATTTCTTCTGCATTTTTCTATGTTAAAATTGTAATTTCTACTGCCTTTCTTCATGTTCAAATTGTAATTTCTTCTGCATTTTTCTATGTTAAAATTGTAATTTCTGCTGCCTTTCTTCATGTTAAAATTGTAATTTCTTCTGCATTTTTCTATGTTAAAATTGTAATTTCTGCTGCCTTTCTTCATGTTCAAATTGTAATTTCTTCTGCATTTTTCTATGTTAAAATTGTAATTTCTGCTGCCTTTCTTCATGTTAAAATTGTAATTTCTTCTGCATTTTTCTATGTTAAAATTGTAATTTCTACTGCCTTTCTTCATGTTCAAATTGTAATTTCTTCTGCATTTTTCTATGTTAAAATTGTAATTTCTGCTGCCTTTCTTCATGTTAAAATTGTAATTTCTTCTGCATTTTTCTATGTTAAAATTGTAATTTCTTCTGCCTTTCTTCATGTTCAAATTGTAATTTCTTCTGCATTTTTCTATGTTAAAATTGTAATTTCTACTGCCTTTCTTCATGTTCAAATTGTAATTTCTTCTGCATTTTTCTATGTTAAAATTGTAATTTCTGCTGCCTTTCTTCATGTTAAAATTGTAATTTCTTCTGCATTTTTCTATGTTAAAATTGTAATTTCTTCTGCCTTTCTTCATGTTCAAATTGTAATTTCTTCTGCATTTTTCTATGTTAAAATTGTAATTTCTTCTGCCTTTCTTCATGTTAAAATTGTAATTTCTTCTGCCTTTCTTCATGTTCAAATTGTAATTTCTTCTGCCTTTCTTCATGTTCAAATTGTAATAGCTTCTGCATTTTTCTATGTTAAAATTGTAATTTCTTCTGCCTTTCTTCATGTTCAAATTGTAATTTCTTCTGCATTTTTCTATGTTAAAATTGTAATTTCTGCTGCCTTTCTTCATGTTAAAATTGTAATTTCTTCTGCATTTTTCTATGTTAAAATTGTAATTTCTTCTGCCTTTCTTCATGTTCAAATTGTAATTTCTTCTGCATTTTTCTATGTTAAAATTGTAATTTCTACTGCCTTTCTTCATGTTCAAATTGTAATTTCTTCTGCATTTTTCTATGTTAAAATTGTAATTTCTACTGCATTTCTTCATGTTAAAATTGTAATTTCTTCTGCATTTTTCTATGTTAAAATTGTAATTTCTTCTGCCTTTCTTCATGTTCAAATTGTAATTTCTTCTGCATTTTTCTATGTTAAAATTGTAATTTCATCTGCCTTTCTTCATGTTCAAATTGTAATTTCTTCTGCATTTTTCTATGTTAAAATTGTAATTTCTTCTGCATTTTTCTATGTTAAAATTGTAATTTCTGCTGCCTTTCTTCATGTTAAAATTGTAATTTCTTCTGCATTTTTCTATGTTAAAATTGTAATTTCTTCTGCCTTTCTTCATGTTCAAATTGTAATTTCTTCTGCATTTTTCTATGTTAAAATTGTAATTTCATCTGCCTTTCTTCATGTTCAAATTGTAATTTCTTCTGCATTTTTCTATGTTAAAATTGTAATTTCTTCTGCATTTTTCTATGTTAAAATTGTAATTTCTGCTGCCTTTCTTCATGTTAAAATTGTAATTTCTTCTGCATTTTTCTATGTTAAAATTGTAATTTCTTCTGCCTTTCTTCATGTTCAAATTGTAATTTCTTCTGCATTTTTCTATGTTAAAATTGTAATTTCTTCTGCCTTTCTTCATGTTCAAATTGTAATTTCTTCTGCATTTTTCTATGTTAAAATTGTAATTTCTTCTGCCTTTCTTCATGTTAAAATTGTAATTTCTTCTGCCTTTCTTCATGTTCAAATTGTAATTTCTTCTGCCTTTCTTCATGTTCAAATTGTAATAGCTTCTGCATTTTTCTATGTTAAAATTGTAATTTCTTCTGCCTTTCTTCATGTTCAAATAGTAATTTCTTCTGCATTTTTCTATGTTAAAATTGTAATTTCTTCTGCCTTTCTTCATGTTCAAATTGTAATTTCTTCTGCATTTTTCTATGTTAAAATTGTAATTTCTTCTGCATTTTTCTATGTTAAAATTGTAATTTCTTCTGCCTTTCTTCATGTTAAAATTGTAATTTCTTCTGCATTTTTCTATGTTAAAATTGTAATTTCTTCTGCCTTTCTTCATGTTAAAATTGTAATTTCTTCTGCCTTTCTTCATGTTCAAATTGTAATTTCTTCTGCCTTTCTTCATGTTCAAATTGTAATTTCTTCTGCATTTTTCTATGTTAAAATTGTAATTTCTTCTGCCTTTCTTCATGTTCAAATTGTAATTTCTTCTGCATTTTTCGATGTTAAAATTGTAATTTCTTCTGCCTTTCTTCATGTTCAAATTGTAATTTCTTCTGCATTTTTCTATGTTAAAATTGTAATTTCTTCTGCCTTTCTTCAGGTTCAAATTGTAATTTCTTCTGCATTTTTCTATGTTCAAATTGTAATTTCTTCTGCCTTTCTTCATGTTCAAATTGTAATTTCTTCTGCCTTTCTTCATGTTCAAATTGTAATTTCTTCTGCCTTTCTTCATGTTCAAATTGTAATTTCTTCTGCCTTTCTTCATGTTCAAATTGTAATTTCTTCTGCATTTTTCTATGTTAAAATTGTAATTTCTTCTGCATTTTTCTATGTTCAAATTGTAATTTCTTCTGCATTTTTCTATGTTAAAATTGTAATTTCTTCTGCCTTTCTTCATGTTCAAATTGTAATTTCTTCTGCATTTTTCTATGTTAAAATTGTAATTTCTTCTGCCTTTCTTCATGTTCAAATTGTAATTTCTTCTGCCTTTCTTCATGTTCAAATTGTAATTTCTTCTGCCTTTCTTCATGTTCAAATTGTAATTTCTTCTGCATTTTTCTATGTTAAAATTGTAATTTCTTCTGCATTTTTCTATGTTAAAATTGTAATTTCTTCTGCCTTTCTTCATGTTCAAATTGTAATTTCTTCTGCCTTTCTTCATGTTCAAATTGTAATTTCTTCTGCCTTTCTTCATGTTCAAATTGTAATTTCTTCTGCATTTTTCTATGTTAAAATTGTAATTTCTTCTGCCTTTCTTCAGGTTCAAATTGTAATTTCTTCTGCATTTTTCTATGTTCAAATTGTAATTTCTTCTGCCTTTCTTCATGTTCAAATTGTAATTTCTTCTGCCTTTCTTCATGTTCAAATTGTAATTTCTTCTGCCTTTCTTCATGTTCAAATTGTAATTTCTTCTGCCTTTCTTCATGTTCAAATTGTAATTTCTTCTGCATTTTTCTATGTTAAAATTGTAATTTCTTCTGCATTTTTCTATGTTCAAATTGTAATTTCTTCTGCATTTTTCTATGTTAAAATTGTAATTTCTTCTGCCTTTCTTCATGTTCAAATTGTAATTTCTTCTGCATTTTTCTATGTTAAAATTGTAATTTCTTCTGCCTTTCTTCATGTTCAAATTGTAATTTCTTCTGCCTTTCTTCATGTTCAAATTGTAATTTCTTCTGCCTTTCTTCATGTTCAAATTGTAATTTCTTCTGCATTTTTCTATGTTAAAATTGTAATTTCTTCTGCATTTTTCTATGTTAAAATTGTAATTTCTTCTGCCTTTCTTCATGTTCAAATTGTAATTTCTTCTGCCTTTCTTCATGTTCAAATTGTAATTTCTTCTGCCTTTCTTCATGTTCAAATTGTAATTTCTTCTGCATTTTTCTATGTTAAAATTGTAATTTCTTCTGCCTTTCTTCATGTTAAAATTGTAATTTCTTCTGCATTTTTCTATGTTCAAATTGTAATTTCTTCTGCCTTTCTTCATGTTAAAATTGTAATTTCTTCTGCCTTTCTTCATGTTATAATTGTAATTTCTTCTGCATTTTTCTATGTTAAAATTGTAATTTCTTCTGCCTTTCTTCATGTTAAAATTGTAATTTCTTCTGCCTTTCTTCATGTTCAAATTGTAATAGCTTCTGCATTTTTCTATGTTAAAATTGTAATTTCTTCTGCCTTTCTTCATGTTCAAATTGTAATTTCTTCTGCATTTTTCTATGTTAAAATTGTAATTTCTTCTGCCTTTCTTCATGTTCAAATAGTAATTTCTTCTGCATTTTTCTATGTTAAAATTGTAATTTCTTCTGCCTTTCTTCATGTTCAAATTGTAATTTCTTCTGCATTTTTCTATGTTAAAATTGTAATTTCTTCTGCATTTTTCTATGTTAAAATTGTAATTTCTTCTGCCTTTCTTCATGTTAAAATTGTAATTTCTTCTGCATTTTTCTATGTTAAAATTGTAATTTCTTCTGCCTTTCTTCATGTTAAAATTGTAATTTCTTCTGCCTTTCTTCATGTTCAAATTGTAATTTCTTCTGCCTTTCTTCATGTTCAAATTGTAATTTCTTCTGCATTTTTCTATGTTAAAATTGTAATTTCTTCTGCATTTTTCTATGTTAAAATTGTAATTTCTTCTGCCTTTCTTCATGTTCAAATTGTAATTTCTTCTGCCTTTCTTCATGTTAAAATTGTAATTTCTTCTGCATTTTTCTATGTTAAAATTGTAATTTCTTCTGCCTTTCTTCATGTTCAAATTGTAATTTCTTCTGCCTTTCTTCATGTTCAAATTGTAATTTCTTCTGCCTTTCTTCATGTTCAAATTGTAATTTCTTCTGCATTTTTCTATGTTAAAATTGTAATTTCTTCTGCATTTTTCTATGTTAAAATTGTAATTTCTTCTGCCTTTCTTCATGTTCAAATTGTAATTTCTTCTGCCTTTCTTCATGTTCAAATTGTAATTTCTTCTGCCTTTCTTCATGTTAAAATTGTAATTTCTTCTGCCTTTCTTCATGTTCAAATTGTAATTTCTTCTGCCTTTCTTCATGTTCAAATTGTAATAGCTTCTGCATTTTTCTATGTTAAAATTGTAATTTCTTCTGCCTTTCTTCATGTTCAAATAGTAATTTCTTCTGCATTTTTCTATGTTAAAATTGTAATTTCTTCTGCCTTTCTTCATGTTCAAATTGTAATTTCTTCTGCATTTTTCTATGTTAAAATTGTAATTTCTTCTGCATTTTTCTATGTTAAAATTGTAATTTCTTCTGCCTTTCTTCATGTTAAAATTGTAATTTCTTCTGCATTTTTCTATGTTAAAATTGTAATTTCTTCTGCCTTTCTTCATGTTAAAATTGTAATTTCTTCTGCCTTTCTTCATGTTCAAATTGTAATTTCTTCTGCCTTTCTTCATGTTCAAATTGTAATTTCTTCTGCATTTTTCTATGTTAAAATTGTAATTTCTTCTGCCTTTCTTCATGTTCAAATTGTAATTTCTTCTGCATTTTTCGATGTTAAAATTGTAATTTCTTCTGCCTTTCTTCATGTTAAAATTGTAATTTCTTCTGCCTTTCTTCATGTTCAAATTGTAATTTCTTCTGCCTTTCTTCATGTTCAAATTGTAATTTCTTCTGCATTTTTCTATGTTAAAATTGTAATTTCTTCTGCCTTTCTTCAGGTTCAAATTGTAATTTCTTCTGCATTTTTCTATGTTCAAATTGTAATTTCTTCTGCCTTTCTTCATGTTCAAATTGTAATTTCTTCTGCCTTTCTTCATGTTCAAATTGTAATTTCTTCTGCCTTTCTTCATGTTCAAATTGTAATTTCTTCTGCCTTTCTTCATGTTCAAATTGTAATTTCTTCTGCATTTTTCTATGTTAAAATTGTAATTTCTTCTGCATTTTTCTATGTTCAAATTGTAATTTCTTCTGCATTTTTCTATGTTAAAATTGTAATTTCTTCTGCCTTTCTTCATGTTCAAATTGTAATTTCTTCTGCATTTTTCTATGTTAAAATTGTAATTTCTTCTGCCTTTCTTCATGTTCAAATTGTAATTTCTTCTGCCTTTCTTCATGTTCAAATTGTAATTTCTTCTGCCTTTCTTCATGTTCAAATTGTAATTTCTTCTGCATTTTTCTATGTTAAAATTGTAATTTCTTCTGCATTTTTCTATGTTAAAATTGTAATTTCTTCTGCCTTTCTTCATGTTCAAATTGTAATTTCTTCTGCCTTTCTTCATGTTCAAATTGTAATTTCTTCTGCCTTTCTTCATGTTCAAATTGTAATTTCTTCTGCATTTTTCTATGTTAAAATTGTAATTTCTTCTGCCTTTCTTCAGGTTCAAATTGTAATTTCTTCTGCATTTTTCTATGTTCAAATTGTAATTTCTTCTGCCTTTCTTCATGTTCAAATTGTAATTTCTTCTGCCTTTCTTCATGTTCAAATTGTAATTTCTTCTGCCTTTCTTCATGTTCAAATTGTAATTTCTTCTGCCTTTCTTCATGTTCAAATTGTAATTTCTTCTGCATTTTTCTATGTTAAAATTGTAATTTCTTCTGCATTTTTCTATGTTAAAATTGTAATTTCTTCTGCATTTTTCTATGTTAAAATTGTAATTTCTTCTGCCTTTCTTCATGTTCAAATTGTAATTTCTTCTGCATTTTTCTATGTTAAAATTGTAATTTCTTCTGCCTTTCTTCATGTTCAAATTGTAATTTCTTCTGCCTTTCTTCATGTTCAAATTGTAATTTCTTCTGCCTTTCTTCATGTTCAAATTGTAATTTCTTCTGCATTTTTCTATGTTAAAATTGTAATTTCTTCTGCATTTTTCTATGTTAAAATTGTAATTTCTTCTGCCTTTCTTCATGTTCAAATTGTAATTTCTTCTGCCTTTCTTCATGTTCAAATTGTAATTTCTTCTGCCTTTCTTCATGTTCAAATTGTAATTTCTTCTGCATTTTTCTATGTTAAAATTGTAATTTCTTCTGCCTTTCTTCATGTTAAAATTGTAATTTCTTCTGCATTTTTCTATGTTCAAATTGTAATTTCTTCTGCCTTTCTTCATGTTAAAATTGTAATTTCTTCTGCCTTTCTTCATGTTCAAATTGTAATTTCTTCTGCATTTTTCTATGTTAAAATTGTAATTTCTTCTGCCTTTCTTCATGTTCAAATTGTAATTTCTTCTGCATTTTTCTATGTTAAAATTGTAATTTCTTCTGCCTTTCTTCATGTTCAAATTGTAATTTCTTCTGCATTTTTCTATGTTAAAATTGTAATTTCTTCTGCCTTTCTTCATGTTAAAATTGTAATTTCTTCTGCATTTTTCTATGTTCAAATTGTAATTTCTTCTGCCTTTCTTCATGTTCAAATTGTAATTTCTTCTGCCTTTCTTCATGTTCAAATTGTAATTTCTTCTGCCTTTCTTCATGTTCAAATTGTAATTTCTTCTGCCTTTCTTCATGTTCAAATTGTAATTTCTTCTGCATTTTTCTATGTTAAAATTGTAATTTCTTCTGCCTTTCTTCATGTTAAAATTGTAATTTCTTCTGCATTTTTCTATGTTCAAATTGTAATTTCTTCTGCCTTTCTTCATGTTAAAATTGTAATTTCTTCTGCCTTTCTTCATGTTCAAATTGTAATTTCTTCTGCATTTTTCTATGTTAAAATTGTAATTTCTTCTGCCTTTCTTCATGTTCAAATTGTAATTTCTTCTGCATTTTTCTATGTTAAAATTGTAATTTCTTCTGCATTTTTCTATGTTAAAATTGTAATTTCTTCTGCCTTTCTTCATGTTCAAATTGTAATTTCTTCTGCATTTTTCTATGTTCAAATTGTAATTTCTTCTGCCTTTCTTCATGTTAAAATTGTAATTTCTTCTGCCTTTCTTCATGTTCAAATTGTAATTTCTTCTGCATTTTTCTATGTTAAAATTGTAATTTCTTCTGCCTTTCTTCATGTTCAAATTGTAATTTCTTTAGCATTTTTCTATGTTAAAATTGTAATTTCTTCTGCCTTTCTTCATGTTCAAATTGTAATTTCTTCTGCATTTTTCTATGTTAAAATTGTAATTTCTACTGCCTTTCTTCATGTTCAAATTGTAATTTCTTCTGCATTTTTCTATGTTAAAATTGTAATTTCTACTGCATTTCTTCATGTTCAAATTGTAATTTCTTCTGCATTTTTCTATGTTAAAATTGTAATTTCTTCTGCCTTTCTTCATGTTCAAATTGTAATTTCTTCTGCATTTTTCTATGTTAAAATTGTAATTTCATCTGCCTTTCTTCATGTTCAAATTGTAATTTCTTCTGCATTTTTCTATGTTAAAATTGTAATTTCTTCTGCATTTTTCTATGTTAAAATTGTAATTTCTGCTGCCTTTCTTCATGTTAAAATTGTAATTTCTTCTGCATTTTTCTATGTTAAAATTGTAATTTCTTCTGCCTTTCTTCATGTTCAAATTGTAATTTCTTCTGCATTTTTCTATGTTCAAATTGTAATTTCTTCTGCCTTTCTTCATGTTCAAATTGTAATTTCTTCTGCCTTTCTTCATGTTCAAATTGTAATAGCTTCTGCATTTTTCTATGTTAAAATTGTAATTTCTTCTGCCTTTCTTCATGTTCAAATTGTAATTTCTTCTGCATTTTTCTATGTTAAAATTGTAATTTCTTCTGCCTTTCTTCATGTTCAAATTGTAATTTCTTCTGCATTTTTCTATGTTAAAATTGTAATTTCTTCTGCCTTTCTTCATGTTCAAATTGTAATTTCTTCTGCCTTTCTTCATGTTCAAATTGTAATTTCTTCTGCATTTTTCTATGTTAAAATTGTAATTTCTTCTGCCTTTCTTCATGTTCAAATTGTAATTTCTTCTGCCTTTCTTCATGTTCAAATTGTAATTTCTTCTGCATTTTTCTATGTTAAAATTGTAATTTCTTCTGCCTTTCTTCATGTTCAAATTGTAATTTCTTCTGCATTTTTCTATGTTAAAATTGTAATTTCTTCTGCCTTTCTTCATGTTCAAATTGTAATTTCTTCTGTATTTTTCGATGTTAAAATTGTAATTTCTTCTGCCTTTCTTCATGTTCAAATTGTAATTTCTTCTGCATTTTTCTATGTTAAAATTGTAATTTCTTCTGCCTTTCTTCAGGTTCAAATTGTAATTTCTTCTGCATTTTTCTATGTTCAAATTGTAATTTCTTCTGCCTTTCTTCATGTTCAAATTGTAATTTCTTCTGTATTTTTCGATGTTAAAATTGTAATTTCTTCTGCCTTTCTTCATGTTCAAATTGTAATTTCTTCTGCATTTTTCTATGTTAAAATTGTAATTTCTTCTGCCTTTCTTCAGGTTCAAATTGTAATTTCTTCTGCATTTTTCTATGTTCAAATTGTAATTTCTTCTGCCTTTCTTCATGTTCAAATTGTAATTTCTTCTGTATTTTTCGATGTTAAAATTGTAATTTCTTCTGCCTTTCTTCATGTTCAAATTGTAATTTCTTCTGCATTTTTCTATGTTAAAATTGTAATTTCTTCTGCCTTTCTTCATGTTCAAATTGTAATTTCTTCTGTATTTTTCGATGTTAAAATTGTAATTTCTTCTGCCTTTCTTCATGTTCAAATTGTAATTTCTTCTGCATTTTTCTATGTTAAAATTGTAATTTCTTCTGCCTTTCTTCAGGTTCAAATTGTAATTTCTTCTGCATTTTTCTATGTTCAAATTGTAATTTCTTCTGCCTTTCTTCATGTTCAAATTGTAATTTCTTCTGTATTTTTCGATGTTAAAATTGTAATTTCTTCTGCCTTTCTTCATGTTCAAATTGTAATTTCTTCTGCATTTTTCTATGTTAAAATTGTAATTTCTTCTGCCTTTCTTCAGGTTCAAATTGTAATTTCTTCTGTATTTTTCGATGTTAAAATTGTAATTTCTTCTGCCTTTCTTCATGTTCAAATTGTAATTTCTTCTGCATTTTTCTATGTTAAAATTGTAATTTCTTCTGCCTTTCTTCATGTTCAAATTGTAATTTCTTCTGTATTTTTCGATGTTAAAATTGTAATTTCTTCTGCCTTTCTTCATGTTCAAATTGTAATTTCTTCTGCATTTTTCTATGTTAAAATTGTAATTTCTTCTGCCTTTCTTCAGGTTCAAATTGTAATTTCTTCTGCATTTTTCTATGTTCAAATTGTAATTTCTTCTGCCTTTCTTCATGTTCAAATTGTAATTTCTTCTGTATTTTTCGATGTTAAAATTGTAATTTCTTCTGCCTTTCTTCATGTTCAAATTGTAATTTCTTCTGCATTTTTCTATGTTAAAATTGTAATTTCTTCTGCCTTTCTTCAGGTTCAAATTGTAATTTCTTCTGTATTTTTCGATGTTAAAATTGTAATTACTTCTGCCTTTCTTCATGTTCAAATTGTAATTTCTTCTGCATTTTTCTATGTTAAAATTGTAATTTCTTCTGCCTTTCTTCATGTTCAAATTGTAATTTCTTCTGTATTTTTCGATGTTAAAATTGTAATTTCTTCTGCCTTTCTTCATGTTCAAATTGTAATTTCTTCTGCATTTTTCTATGTTAAAATTGTAATTTCTTCTGCCTTTCTTCAGGTTCAAATTGTAATTTCTTCTGCATTTTTCTATGTTCAAATTGTAATTTCTTCTGCCTTTCTTCATGTTCAAATTGTAATTTCTTCTGTATTTTTCGATGTTAAAATTGTAATTTCTTCTGCCTTTCTTCATGTTCAAATTGTAATTTCTTCTGCATTTTTCTATGTTAAAATTGTAATTTCTTCTGCCTTTCTTCAGGTTCAAATTGTAATTTCTTCTGCATTTTTCTATGTTCAAATTGTAATTTCTTCTGCCTTTCTTCATGTTCAAATTGTAATTTCTTCTGTATTTTTCGATGTTAAAATTGTAATTTCTTCTGCCTTTCTTCATGTTCAAATTGTAATTTCTTCTGCATTTTTCTATGTTAAAATTGTAATTTCTTCTGCCTTTCTTCATGTTCAAATTGTAATTTCTTCTGTATTTTTCGATGTTAAAATTGTAATTTCTTCTGCCTTTCTTCATGTTCAAATTGTAATTTCTTCTGCATTTTTCTATGTTAAAATTGTAATTTCTTCTGCCTTTCTTCAGGTTCAAATTGTAATTTCTTCTGTATTTTTCGATGTTAAAATTGTAATTTCTTCTGCCTTTCTTCATGTTCAAATTGTAATTTCTTCTGCATTTTTCTATGTTAAAATTGTAATTTCTTCTGCCTTTCTTCAGGTTCAAATTGTAATTTCTTCTGCATTTTTCTATGTTCAAATTGTAATTTCTTCTGCCTTTCTTCATGTTCAAATTGTAATTTCTTCTGTATTTTTCGATGTTAAAATTGTAATTTCTTCTGCCTTTCTTCATGTTCAAATTGTAATTTCTTCTGCATTTTTCTATGTTAAAATTGTAATTTCTTCTGCCTTTCTTCAGGTTCAAATTGTAATTTCTTCTGTATTTTTCGATGTTAAAATTGTAATTTCTTCTGCCTTTCTTCATGTTCAAATTGTAATTTCTTCTGCATTTTTCTATGTTAAAATTGTAATTTCTTCTGCCTTTCTTCATGTTCAAATTGTAATTTCTTCTGTATTTTTCGATGTTAAAATTGTAATTTCTTCTGCCTTTCTTCATGTTCAAATTGTAATTTCTTCTGCATTTTTCTATGTTAAAATTGTAATTTCTTCTGCCTTTCTTCAGGTTCAAATTGTAATTTCTTCTGCATTTTTCTATGTTCAAATTGTAATTTCTTCTGCCTTTCTTCATGTTCAAATTGTAATTTCTTCTGTATTTTTCGATGTTAAAATTGTAATTTCTTCTGCCTTTCTTCATGTTCAAATTGTAATTTCTTCTGCATTTTTCTATGTTAAAATTGTAATTTCTTCTGCCTTTCTTCAGGTTCAAATTGTAATTTCTTCTGCATTTTTCTATGTTCAAATTGTAATTTCTTCTGCCTTTCTTCATGTTCAAATTGTAATTTCTTCTGCCTTTCTTCATGTTCAAATTGTAATTTCTTCTGCCTTTCTTCATGTTCAAATTGTAATTTCTTCTGCCTTTCTTCATGTTCAAATTGTAATTTCTTCTGCATTTTTCTATGTTAAAATTGTAATTTCTTCTGCATTTTTCTATGTTAAAATTGTAATTTCTTCTGCCTTTCTTCATGTTCAAATTGTAATTTCTTCTGCCTTTCTTCATGTTCAAATTGTAATTTCTTCGGCTTTTCTTCATGTTCAAATTGTAATTTCTTCTGCATTTTTCTATGTTAAAATTGTAATTTCTTCTGCCTTTCTTCATGTTAAAATTGTAATTTCTTCTGCATTTTTCTATGTTCAAATTGTAATTTCTTCTGCCTTTCTTCATGTTAAAATTGTAATTTCTTCTGCCTTTCTTCATGTTCAAATTGTAATTTCTTCTGCATTTTTCTATGTTAAAATTGTAATTTCTTCTGCCTTTCTTCATGTTCAAATTGTAATTTCTTCTGCATTTTTCTATGTTAAAATTGTAATTTCTTCTGCCTTTCTTCAGGTTCAAATTGTAATTTCTTCTGCATTTTTCTATGTTCAAATTGTAATTTCTTCTGCCTTTCTTCATGTTCAAATTGTAATTTCTTCTGCCTTTCTTCATGTTCAAATTGTAATTTCTTCTGCCTTTCTTCATGTTCAAATTGTAATTTCTTCTGCCTTTCTTCATGTTCAAATTGTAATTTCTTCTGCATTTTTCTATGTTAAAATTGTAATTTCTTCTGCCTTTCTTCAGGTTCAAATTGTAATTTCTTCTGCATTTTTCTATGTTCAAATTGTAATTTCTTCTGCCTTTCTTCATGTTCAAATTGTAATTTCTTCTGTATTTTTCGATGTTAAAATTGTAATTTCTTCTGCCTTTCTTCATGTTCAAATTGTAATTTCTTCTGCATTTTTCTATGTTAAAATTGTAATTTCTTCTGCCTTTCTTCAGGTTCAAATTGTAATTTCTTCTGCATTTTTCTATGTTCAAATTGTAATTTCTTCTGCCTTTCTTCATGTTCAAATTGTAATTTCTTCTGCCTTTCTTCATGTTCAAATTGTAATTTCTTCTGCCTTTCTTCATGTTCAAATTGTAATTTCTTCTGCCTTTCTTCATGTTCAAATTGTAATTTCTTCTGCATTTTTCTATGTTAAAATTGTAATTTCTTCTGCATTTTTCTATGTTAAAATTGTAATTTCTTCTGCCTTTCTTCATGTTCAAATTGTAATTTCTTCTGCCTTTCTTCATGTTCAAATTGTAATTTCTTCGGCTTTTCTTCATGTTCAAATTGTAATTTCTTCTGCATTTTTCTATGTTAAAATTGTAATTTCTTCTGCCTTTCTTCATGTTAAAATTGTAATTTCTTCTGCATTTTTCTATGTTCAAATTGTAATTTCTTCTGCCTTTCTTCATGTTAAAATTGTAATTTCTTCTGCCTTTCTTCATGTTCAAATTGTAATTTCTTCTGCATTTTTCTATGTTAAAATTGTAATTTCTTCTGCCTTTCTTCATGTTCAAATTGTAATTTCTTCTGCATTTTTCTATGTTAAAATTGTAATTTCTTCTGCCTTTCTTCAGGTTCAAATTGTAATTTCTTCTGCATTTTTCTATGTTCAAATTGTAATTTCTTCTGCCTTTCTTCATGTTCAAATTGTAATTTCTTCTGCCTTTCTTCATGTTCAAATTGTAATTTCTTCTGCCTTTCTTCATGTTCAAATTGTAATTTCTTCTGCCTTTCTTCATGTTCAAATTGTAATTTCTTCTGCATTTTTCTATGTTAAAATTGTAATTTCTTCTGCCTTTCTTCAGGTTCAAATTGTAATTTCTTCTGCATTTTTCTATGTTCAAATTGTAATTTCTTCTGCCTTTCTTCATGTTCAAATTGTAATTTCTTCTGTATTTTTCGATGTTAAAATTGTAATTTCTTCTGCCTTTCTTCATGTTCAAATTGTAATTTCTTCTGCATTTTTCTATGTTAAAATTGTAATTTCTTCTGCCTTTCTTCAGGTTCAAATTGTAATTTCTTCTGCATTTTTCTATGTTCAAATTGTAATTTCTTCTGCCTTTCTTCATGTTCAAATTGTAATTTCTTCTGCCTTTCTTCATGTTCAAATTGTAATTTCTTCTGCCTTTCTTCATGTTCAAATTGTAATTTCTTCTGCCTTTCTTCATGTTCAAATTGTAATTTCTTCTGCATTTTTCTATGTTAAAATTGTAATTTCTTCTGCATTTTTCTATGTTAAAATTGTAATTTCTTCTGCCTTTCTTCATGTTCAAATTGTAATTTCTTCTGCCTTTCTTCATGTTCAAATTGTAATTTCTTCGGCTTTTCTTCATGTTCAAATTGTAATTTCTTCTGCATTTTTCTATGTTAAAATTGTAATTTCTTCTGCCTTTCTTCATGTTAAAATTGTAATTTCTTCTGCATTTTTCTATGTTCAAATTGTAATTTCTTCTGCCTTTCTTCATGTTAAAATTGTAATTTCTTCTGCCTTTCTTCATGTTCAAATTGTAATTTCTTCTGCATTTTTCTATGTTAAAATTGTAATTTCTTCTGCCTTTCTTCATGTTCAAATTGTAATTTCTTCTGCATTTTTCTATGTTAAAATTGTAATTTCTTCTGCCTTTCTTCATGTTAAAATTGTAATTTCTTCTGCCTTTCTTCATGTTCAAATTGTAATTTCTTCTGCATTTTTCTATGTTAAAATTGTAATTTCTTCTGCCTTTCTTCATGTTCAAATTGTAATTTCTTCTGCATTTTTCTATGTTAAAATTGTAATTTCTTCTGCATTTTTCTATGTTAAAATTGTAATTTCTTCTGCCTTTCTTCATGTTCAAATTGTAATTTCTTCTGCCTTTCTTCATGTTCAAATTGTAATTTCTTCGGCTTTTCTTCATGTTCAAATTGTAATTTCTTCTGCATTTTTCTATGTTAAAATTGTAATTTCTTCTGCCTTTCTTCATGTTCAAATTGTAATTTCTTCTGCATTTTTCTATGTTAAAATTGTAATTTCTTCTGCCTTTCTTCATGTTAAAATTGTATTTCTTCTGCATTTTTCTATGTTCAAATTGTAATTTCTTCTGCCTTTCTTCATGTTAAAATTGTAATTTCTTCTGCCTTTCTTCATGTTCAAATTGTAATTTCTTCTGCATTTTTCTATGTTAAAATTGTAATTTCTTCTGCCTTTCTTCATGTTCAAATTGTAATTTCTTCTGCATTTTTCTATGTTAAAATTGTAATTTCTTCTGCCTTTCTTCATGTTAAAATTGTAATTTCTTCTGCATTTTTCTATGTTCAAATTGTAATTTCTTCTGCCTTTCTTCATGTTCAAATTGTAATTTCTTCTGCCTTTCTTCATGTTCAAATTGTAATTTCTTCTGCCTTTCTTCATGTTCAAATTGTAATTTCTTCTGCCTTTCTTCATGTTCAAATTGTAATTTCTTCTGCATTTTTCTATGTTAAAATTGTAATTTCTTCTGCCTTTCTTCATGTTAAAATTGTAATTTCTTCTGCATTTTTCTATGTTCAAATTGTAATTTCTTCTGCCTTTCTTCATGTTAAAATTGTAATTTCTTCTGCCTTTCTTCATGTTCAAATTGTAATTTCTTCTGCATTTTTCTATGTTAAAATTGTAATTTCTTCTGCCTTTCTTCATGTTCAAATTGTAATTTCTTCTGCATTTTTCTATGTTAAAATTGTAATTTCTTCTGCCTTTCTTCATGTTCAAATTGTAATTTCTTCTGCATTTTTCTATGTTAAAATTGTAATTTCTTCTGCCTTTCTTCATGTTCAAATTGTAATTTCTTCTGCATTTTTCTATGTTAAAATTGTAATTTCTTCTGCCTTTCTTCATGTTAAAATTGTAATTTCTTCTGCATTTTTCTATGTTCAAATTGTAATTTCTTCTGCCTTTCTTCATGTTCAAATTGTAATTTCTTCTGCCTTTCTTCATGTTCAAATTGTAATTTCTTCTGCCTTTCTTCATGTTCAAATTGTAATTTCTTCTGCCTTTCTTCATGTTCAAATTGTAATTTCTTCTGCATTTTTCTATGTTAAAATTGTAATTTCTTCTGCCTTTCTTCATGTTAAAATTGTAATTTCTTCTGCATTTTTCTATGTTCAAATTGTAATTTCTTCTGCCTTTCTTCATGTTAAAATTGTAATTTCTTCTGCCTTTCTTCATGTTCAAATTGTAATTTCTTCTGCATTTTTCTATGTTAAAATTGTAATTTCTTCTGCCTTTCTTCATGTTCAAATTGTAATTTCTTCTGCATTTTTCTATGTTAAAATTGTAATTTCTTCTGCCTTTCTTCATGTTCAAATTGTAATTTCTTCTGCATTTTTCTATGTTAAAATTGTAATTTCTTCTGCATTTTTCTATGTTAAAATTGTAATTTCTTCTGCCTTTCTTCATGTTCAAATTGTAATTTCTTCTGCATTTTTCTATGTTAAAATTGTAATTTCTTCTGCCTTTCTTCATGTTCAAATTGTAATTTCTTCTGCATTTTTCTATGTTAAAATTGTAATTTCTTCTGCCTTTCTTCATGTTCAAATTGTAATTTCTTCTGCATTTTTCTATGTTAAAATTGTAATTTCTTCTGCCTTTCTTCATGTTAAAATTGTAATTTCTTCTGCATTTTTCTATGTTCAAATTGTAATTTCTTCTGCCTTTCTTCATGTTCAAATTGTAATTTCTTCTGCCTTTCTTCATGTTCAAATTGTAATTTCTTCTGCCTTTCTTCATGTTCAAATTGTAATTTCTTCTGCATTTTTCTATGTTAAAATTGTAATTTCTTCTGCCTTTCTTCATGTTAAAATTGTAATTTCTTCTGCATTTTTCTATGTTCAAATTGTAATTTCTTCTGCCTTTCTTCATGTTAAAATTGTAATTTCTTCTGCCTTTCTTCATGTTCAAATTGTAATTTCTTCTGCATTTTTCTATGTTAAAATTGTAATTTCTTCTGCCTTTCTTCATGTTCAAATTGTAATTTCTTCTGCATTTTTCTATGTTAAAATTGTAATTTCTTCTGCCTTTCTTCATGTTCAAATTGTAATTTCTTCTGCATTTTTCTATGTTAAAATTGTAATTTCTTCTGCCTTTCTTCATGTTCAAATTGTAATTTCTTCTGCATTTTTCTATGTTAAAATTGTAATTTCTTCTGCCTTTCTTCATGTTAAAATTGTAATTTCTTCTGCATTTTTCTATGTTCAAATTGTAATTTCTTCTGCCTTTCTTCATGTTAAAATTGTAATTTCTTCTGCCTTTCTTCATGTTCAAATTGTAATTTCTTCTGCATTTTTCTATGTTAAAATTGTAATTTCTTCTGCCTTTCTTCATGTTCAAATTGTAATTTCTTCTGCATTTTTCTATGTTAAAATTGTAATTTCTTCTGCATTTTTCTATGTTAAAATTGTAATTTCTTCTGCCTTTCTTCATGTTCAAATTGTAATTTCTTCTGCATTTTTCTATGTTAAAATTGTAATTTCTTCTGCCTTTCTTCATGTTCAAATTGTAATTTCTTCTGCATTTTTCTATGTTAAAATTGTAATTTCTACTGCCTTTCTTCATGTTCAAATTGTAATTTCTTCTGCATTTTTCTATGTTCAAATTGTAATTTCTTCTGCATTTTTCTATGTTAAAATTGTAATTTCTTCTGCCTTTCTTCATGTTCAAATTGTAATTTCTTCTGCATTTTTCTATGTTAAAATTGTAATTTCTTCTGCCTTTCTTCATGTTCAAATTGTAATTTCTTCTGCATTTTTCTATGTTAAAATTGTAATTTCTTCTGCATTTTTCTATGTTAAAATTGTAATTTCTTCTGCCTTTCTTCATGTTCAAATTGTAATTTCTTCTGCATTTTTCTATGTTAAAATTGTAATTTCTTCTGCCTTTCTTCATGTTAAAATTGTAATTTCTTCTGCATTTTTCTATGTTCAAATTGTAATTTCTTCTGCCTTTCTTCATGTTCAAATTGTAATTTCTTCTGCCTTTCTTCATGTTCAAATTGTAATTTCTTCTGCCTTTCTTCATGTTCAAATTGTAATTTCTTCTGCCTTTCTTCATGTTCAAATTGTAATTTCTTCTGCATTTTTCTATGTTAAAATTGTAATTTCTTCTGCCTTTCTTCATGTTAAAATTGTAATTTCTTCTGCATTTTTCTATGTTCAAATTGTAATTTCTTCTGCCTTTCTTCATGTTAAAATTGTAATTTCTTCTGCCTTTCTTCATGTTCAAATTGTAATTTCTTCTGCATTTTTCTATGTTAAAATTGTAATTTCTTCTGCCTTTCTTCATGTTCAAATTGTAATTTCTTCTGCATTTTTCTATGTTAAAATTGTAATTTCTTCTGCCTTTCTTCATGTTCAAATTGTAATTTCTTCTGCATTTTTCTATGTTAAAATTGTAATTTCTTCTGCATTTTTCTATGTTAAAATTGTAATTTCTTCTGCCTTTCTTCATGTTCAAATTGTAATTTCTTCTGCATTTTTCTATGTTAAAATTGTAATTTCTTCTGCCTTTCTTCATGTTCAAATTGTAATTTCTTCTGCATTTTTCTATGTTAAAATTGTAATTTCTACTGCCTTTCTTCATGTTCAAATTGTAATTTCTTCTGCATTTTTCTATGTTAAAATTGTAATTTCTACTGCATTTCTTCATGTTCAAATTGTAATTTCTTCTGCATTTTTCTATGTTAAAATTGTAATTTCTTCTGCCTTTCTTCATGTTCAAATTGTAATTTCTTCTGCATTTTTCTATGTTAAAATTGTAATTTCATCTGCCTTTCTTCATGTTCAAATTGTAATTTCTTCTGCATTTTTCTATGTTAAAATTGTAATTTCTTCTGCATTTTTCTATGTTAAAATTGTAATTTCTGCTGCCTTTCTTCATGTTAAAATTGTAATTTCTTCTGCATTTTTCTATGTTAAAATTGTAATTTCTTCTGCCTTTCTTCATGTTCAAATTGTAATTTCTTCTGCATTTTTCTATGTTCAAATTGTAATTTCTTCTGCCTTTCTTCATGTTCAAATTGTAATTTCTTCTGCCTTTCTTCATGTTCAAATTGTAATAGCTTCTGCATTTTTCTATGTTAAAATTGTAATTTCTTCTGCCTTTCTTCATGTTCAAATTGTAATTTCTTCTGCATTTTTCTATGTTAAAATTGTAATTTCTTCTGCCTTTCTTCATGTTCAAATTGTAATTTCTTCTGTATTTTTCGATGTTAAAATTGTAATTTCTTCTGCCTTTCTTCATGTTCAAATTGTAATTTCTTCTGCATTTTTCTATGTTAAAATTGTAATTTCTTCTGCCTTTCTTCAGGTTCAAATTGTAATTTCTTCTGCATTTTTCTATGTTCAAATTGTAATTTCTTCTGCCTTTCTTCATGTTCAAATTGTAATTTCTTCTGTATTTTTCGATGTTAAAATTGTAATTTCTTCTGCCTTTCTTCATGTTCAAATTGTAATTTCTTCTGCCTTTCTTCATGTTCAAATTGTAATTTCTTCTGCCTTTCTTCATGTTCAAATTGTAATTTCTTCTGCCTTTCTTCATGTTCAAATTGTAATTTCTTCTGCATTTTTCTATGTTAAAATTGTAATTTCTTCTGCATTTTTCTATGTTAAAATTGTAATTTCTTCTGCCTTTCTTCATGTTCAAATTGTAATTTCTTCTGCCTTTCTTCATGTTCAAATTGTAATTTCTTCGGCTTTTCTTCATGTTCAAATTGTAATTTCTTCTGCATTTTTCTATGTTAAAATTGTAATTTCTTCTGCCTTTCTTCATGTTAAAATTGTAATTTCTTCTGCATTTTTCTATGTTCAAATTGTAATTTCTTCTGCCTTTCTTCATGTTAAAATTGTAATTTCTTCTGCCTTTCTTCATGTTCAAATTGTAATTTCTTCTGCATTTTTCTATGTTAAAATTGTAATTTCTTCTGCCTTTCTTCATGTTCAAATTGTAATTTCTTCTGCATTTTTCTATGTTAAAATTGTAATTTCTTCTGCCTTTCTTCAGGTTCAAATTGTAATTTCTTCTGCATTTTTCTATGTTCAAATTGTAATTTCTTCTGCCTTTCTTCATGTTCAAATTGTAATTTCTTCTGCCTTTCTTCATGTTCAAATTGTAATTTCTTCTGCCTTTCTTCATGTTCAAATTGTAATTTCTTCTGCCTTTCTTCATGTTCAAATTGTAATTTCTTCTGCATTTTTCTATGTTAAAATTGTAATTTCTTCTGCATTTTTCTATGTTAAAATTGTAATTTCTTCTGCTATTCTTCATGTTCAAATTGTAATTTCTTCTGCCTTTCTTCATGTTCAAATTGTAATTTCTTCGGCTTTTCTTCATGTTCAAATTGTAATTTCTTCTGCATTTTTCTATGTTAAAATTGTAATTTCTTCTGCCTTTCTTCATGTTAAAATTGTAATTTCTTCTGCATTTTTCTATGTTCAAATTGTAATTTCTTCTGCCTTTCTTCATGTTAAAATTGTAATTTCTTCTGCCTTTCTTCATGTTCAAATTGTAATTTCTTCTGCATTTTTCTATGTTAAAATTGTAATTTCTTCTGCCTTTCTTCATGTTCAAATTGTAATTTCTTCTGCATTTTTCTATGTTAAAATTGTAATTTCTTCTGCCTTTCTTCATGTTCAAATTGTAATTTCTTCTGCATTTTTCTATGTTAAAATTGTAATTTCTTCTGCATTTTTCTATGTTAAAATTGTAATTTCTTCTGCCTTTCTTCATGTTCAAATTGTAATTTCTTCTGCCTTTCTTCATGTTCAAATTGTAATTTCTTCGGCTTTTCTTCATGTTCAAATTGTAATTTCTTCTGCATTTTTCTATGTTAAAATTGTAATTTCTTCTGCCTTTCTTCATGTTAAAATTGTAATTTCTTCTGCATTTTTCTATGTTCAAATTGTAATTTCTTCTGCCTTTCTTCATGTTAAAATTGTAATTTCTTCTGCCTTTCTTCATGTTCAAATTGTAATTTCTTCTGCATTTTTCTATGTTAAAATTGTAATTTCTTCTGCCTTTCTTCATGTTCAAATTGTAATTTCTTCTGCATTTTTCTATGTTAAAATTGTAATTTCTTCTGCCTTTCTTCATGTTAAAATTGTAATTTCTTCTGCATTTTTCTATGTTCAAATTGTAATTTCTTCTGCCTTTCTTCATGTTCAAATTGTAATTTCTTCTGCCTTTCTTCATGTTCAAATTGTAATTTCTTCTGCCTTTCTTCATGTTCAAATTGTAATTTCTTCTGCCTTTCTTCATGTTCAAATTGTAATTTCTTCTGCATTTTTCTATGTTAAAATTGTAATTTCTTCTGCCTTTCTTCATGTTAAAATTGTAATTTCTTCTGCATTTTTCTATGTTCAAATTGTAATTTCTTCTGCCTTTCTTCATGTTAAAATTGTAATTTCTTCTGCCTTTCTTCATGTTCAAATTGTAATTTCTTCTGCATTTTTCTATGTTAAAATTGTAATTTCTTCTGCCTTTCTTCATGTTCAAATTGTAATTTCTTCTGCATTTTTCTATGTTAAAATTGTAATTTCTTCTGCCTTTCTTCATGTTCAAATTGTAATTTCTTCTGCATTTTTCTATGTTAAAATTGTAATTTCTTCTGCCTTTCTTCATGTTCAAATTGTAATTTCTTCTGCATTTTTCTATGTTAAAATTGTAATTTCTTCTGCCTTTCTTCATGTTAAAATTGTAATTTCTTCTGCATTTTTCTATGTTCAAATTGTAATTTCTTCTGCCTTTCTTCATGTTCAAATTGTAATTTCTTCTGCCTTTCTTCATGTTCAAATTGTAATTTCTTCTGCCTTTCTTCATGTTCAAATTGTAATTTCTTCTGCCTTTCTTCATGTTCAAATTGTAATTTCTTCTGCATTTTTCTATGTTAAAATTGTAATTTCTTCTGCCTTTCTTCATGTTAAAATTGTAATTTCTTCTGCATTTTTCTATGTTCAAATTGTAATTTCTTCTGCCTTTCTTCATGTTAAAATTGTAATTTCTTCTGCCTTTCTTCATGTTCAAATTGTAATTTCTTCTGCATTTTTCTATGTTAAAATTGTAATTTCTTCTGCCTTTCTTCATGTTCAAATTGTAATTTCTTCTGCATTTTTCTATGTTAAAATTGTAATTTCTTCTGCATTTTTCTATGTTAAAATTGTAATTTCTTCTGCCTTTCTTCATGTTCAAATTGTAATTTCTTCTGCATTTTTCTATGTTAAAATTGTAATTTCTTCTGCCTTTCTTCATGTTCAAATTGTAATTTCTTCTGCATTTTTCTATGTTAAAATTGTAATTTCTTCTGCCTTTCTTCATGTTCAAATTGTAATTTCTTCTGCATTTTTCTATGTTAAAATTGTAATTTCTTCTGCCTTTCTTCATGTTAAAATTGTAATTTCTTCTGCATTTTTCTATGTTCAAATTGTAATTTCTTCTGCCTTTCTTCATGTTCAAATTGTAATTTCTTCTGCCTTTCTTCATGTTCAAATTGTAATTTCTTCTGCCTTTCTTCATGTTCAAATTGTAATTTCTTCTGCATTTTTCTATGTTAAAATTGTAATTTCTTCTGCCTTTCTTCATGTTAAAATTGTAATTTCTTCTGCATTTTTCTATGTTCAAATTGTAATTTCTTCTGCCTTTCTTCATGTTAAAATTGTAATTTCTTCTGCCTTTCTTCATGTTCAAATTGTAATTTCTTCTGCATTTTTCTATGTTAAAATTGTAATTTCTTCTGCCTTTCTTCATGTTCAAATTGTAATTTCTTCTGCATTTTTCTATGTTAAAATTGTAATTTCTTCTGCCTTTCTTCATGTTCAAATTGTAATTTCTTCTGCATTTTTCTATGTTAAAATTGTAATTTCTTCTGCCTTTCTTCATGTTCAAATTGTAATTTCTTCTGCATTTTTCTATGTTAAAATTGTAATTTCTTCTGCCTTTCTTCATGTTAAAATTGTAATTTCTTCTGCATTTTTCTATGTTCAAATTGTAATTTCTTCTGCCTTTCTTCATGTTAAAATTGTAATTTCTTCTGCCTTTCTTCATGTTCAAATTGTAATTTCTTCTGCATTTTTCTATGTTAAAATTGTAATTTCTTCTGCCTTTCTTCATGTTCAAATTGTAATTTCTTCTGCATTTTTCTATGTTAAAATTGTAATTTCTTCTGCATTTTTCTATGTTAAAATTGTAATTTCTTCTGCCTTTCTTCATGTTCAAATTGTAATTTCTTCTGCATTTTTCTATGTTAAAATTGTAATTTCTTCTGCCTTTCTTCATGTTCAAATTGTAATTTCTTCTGCATTTTTCTATGTTAAAATTGTAATTTCTACTGCCTTTCTTCATGTTCAAATTGTAATTTCTTCTGCATTTTTCTATGTTCAAATTGTAATTTCTTCTGCATTTTTCTATGTTAAAATTGTAATTTCTTCTGCCTTTCTTCATGTTCAAATTGTAATTTCTTCTGCATTTTTCTATGTTAAAATTGTAATTTCTTCTGCCTTTCTTCATGTTCAAATTGTAATTTCTTCTGCATTTTTCTATGTTAAAATTGTAATTTCTTCTGCATTTTTCTATGTTAAAATTGTAATTTCTTCTGCCTTTCTTCATGTTCAAATTGTAATTTCTTCTGCATTTTTCTATGTTAAAATTGTAATTTCTTCTGCCTTTCTTCATGTTAAAATTGTAATTTCTTCTGCATTTTTCTATGTTCAAATTGTAATTTCTTCTGCCTTTCTTCATGTTCAAATTGTAATTTCTTCTGCCTTTCTTCATGTTCAAATTGTAATTTCTTCTGCCTTTCTTCATGTTCAAATTGTAATTTCTTCTGCCTTTCTTCATGTTCAAATTGTAATTTCTTCTGCATTTTTCTATGTTAAAATTGTAATTTCTTCTGCCTTTCTTCATGTTAAAATTGTAATTTCTTCTGCATTTTTCTATGTTCAAATTGTAATTTCTTCTGCCTTTCTTCATGTTAAAATTGTAATTTCTTCTGCCTTTCTTCATGTTCAAATTGTAATTTCTTCTGCATTTTTCTATGTTAAAATTGTAATTTCTTCTGCCTTTCTTCATGTTCAAATTGTAATTTCTTCTGCATTTTTCTATGTTAAAATTGTAATTTCTTCTGCCTTTCTTCATGTTCAAATTGTAATTTCTTCTGCATTTTTCTATGTTAAAATTGTAATTTCTTCTGCATTTTTCTATGTTAAAATTGTAATTTCTTCTGCCTTTCTTCATGTTCAAATTGTAATTTCTTCTGCATTTTTCTATGTTAAAATTGTAATTTCTTCTGCCTTTCTTCATGTTCAAATTGTAATTTCTTCTGCATTTTTCTATGTTAAAATTGTAATTTCTACTGCCTTTCTTCATGTTCAAATTGTAATTTCTTCTGCATTTTTCTATGTTAAAATTGTAATTTCTACTGCATTTCTTCATGTTCAAATTGTAATTTCTTCTGCATTTTTCTATGTTAAAATTGTAATTTCTTCTGCCTTTCTTCATGTTCAAATTGTAATTTCTTCTGCATTTTTCTATGTTAAAATTGTAATTTCATCTGCCTTTCTTCATGTTCAAATTGTAATTTCTTCTGCATTTTTCTATGTTAAAATTGTAATTTCTTCTGCATTTTTCTATGTTAAAATTGTAATTTCTGCTGCCTTTCTTCATGTTAAAATTGTAATTTCTTCTGCATTTTTCTATGTTAAAATTGTAATTTCTTCTGCCTTTCTTCATGTTCAAATTGTAATTTCTTCTGCATTTTTCTATGTTCAAATTGTAATTTCTTCTGCCTTTCTTCATGTTCAAATTGTAATTTCTTCTGCCTTTCTTCATGTTCAAATTGTAATAGCTTCTGCATTTTTCTATGTTAAAATTGTAATTTCTTCTGCCTTTCTTCAGGTTCAAATTGTAATTTCTTCTGCATTTTTCTATGTTCAAATTGTAATTTCTTCTGCCTTTCTTCATGTTCAAATTGTAATTTCTTCTGTATTTTTCGATGTTAAAATTGTAATTTCTTCTGCCTTTCTTCATGTTCAAATTGTAATTTCTTCTGCATTTTTCTATGTTAAAATTGTAATTTCTTCTGCATTTTTCTATGTTAAAATTGTAATTTCTGCTGCCTTTCTTCATGTTAAAATTGTAATTTCTTCTGCATTTTTCTATGTTAAAATTGTAATTTCTTCTGCCTTTCTTCATGTTCAAATTGTAATTTCTTCTGCATTTTTCTATGTTCAAATTGTAATTTCTTCTGCCTTTCTTCATGTTCAAATTGTAATTTCTTCTGCCTTTCTTCATGTTCAAATTGTAATAGCTTCTGCATTTTTCTATGTTAAAATTGTAATTTCTTCTGCCTTTCTTCATGTTCAAATTGTAATTTCTTCTGCATTTTTCTATGTTAAAATTGTAATTTCTTCTGCCTTTCTTCATGTTCAAATTGTAATTTCTTCTGTATTTTTCGATGTTAAAATTGTAATTTCTTCTGCCTTTCTTCATGTTCAAATTGTAATTTCTTCTGCATTTTTCTATGTTAAAATTGTAATTTCTTCTGCCTTTCTTCAGGTTCAAATTGTAATTTCTTCTGCATTTTTCTATGTTCAAATTGTAATTTCTTCTGCCTTTCTTCATGTTCAAATTGTAATTTCTTCTGTATTTTTCGATGTTAAAATTGTAATTTCTTCTGCCTTTCTTCATGTTCAAATTGTAATTTCTTCTGCATTTTTCTATGTTAAAATTGTAATTTCTTCTGCCTTTCTTCATGTTCAAATTGTAATTTCTTCTGCATTTTTCTATGTTAAAATTGTAATTTCTTCTGCCTTTCTTCATGTTCAAATTGTAATTTCTTCTGTATTTTTCGATGTTAAAATTGTAATTTCTTCTGCCTTTCTTCATGTTCAAATTGTAATTTCTTCTGCATTTTTCTATGTTAAAATTGTAATTTCTTCTGCCTTTCTTCAGGTTCAAATTGTAATTTCTTCTGCATTTTTCTATGTTCAAATTGTAATTTCTTCTGCCTTTCTTCATGTTCAAATTGTAATTTCTTCTGCCTTTCTTCATGTTCAAATTGTAATTTCTTCTGCCTTTCTTCATGTTCAAATTGTAATTTCTTCTGCCTTTCTTCATGTTCAAATTGTAATTTCTTCTGCATTTTTCTATGTTAAAATTGTAATTTCTTCTGCATTTTTCTATGTTAAAATTGTAATTTCTTCTGCCTTTCTTCATGTTAAAATTGTAATTTCTTCTGCCTTTCTTCAGGTTCAAATTGTAATTTCTTCTGCATTTTTCTATGTTCAAATTGTAATTTCTTCTGCCTTTCTTCATGTTCAAATTGTAATTTCTTCTGTATTTTTCGATGTTAAAATTGTAATTTCTTCTGCCTTTCTTCATGTTCAAATTGTAATTTCTTCTGCATTTTTCTATGTTAAAATTGTAATTTCTTCTGCCTTTCTTCATGTTCAAATTGTAATTTCTTCTGCATTTTTCTATGTTAAAATTGTAATTTCTTCTGCCTTTCTTCATGTTCAAATTGTAATTTCTTCTGTATTTTTCGATGTTAAAATTGTAATTTCTTCTGCCTTTCTTCATGTTCAAATTGTAATTTCTTCTGCATTTTTCTATGTTAAAATTGTAATTTCTTCTGCCTTTCTTCAGGTTCAAATTGTAATTTCTTCTGCATTTTTCTATGTTCAAATTGTAATTTCTTCTGCCTTTCTTCATGTTCAAATTGTAATTTCTTCTGCCTTTCTTCATGTTCAAATTGTAATTTCTTCTGCCTTTCTTCATGTTCAAATTGTAATTTCATAGATCTGCCTTTCTTCATGTTCAAATTGTAATTTCTTCTGCATTTTTCTATGTTAAAATTGTAATTTCTTCTGCATTTTTCTATGTTAAAATTGTAATTTCTTCTGCCTTTCTTCATGTTAAAATTGTAATTTCTTCTGCCTTTCTTCAGGTTCAAATTGTAATTTCTTCTGCATTTTTCTATGTTCAAATTGTAATTTCTTCTGCCTTTCTTCATGTTCAAATTGTAATTTCTTCTGTATTTTTCGATGTTAAAATTGTAATTTCTTCTGCCTTTCTTCATGTTCAAATTGTAATTTCTTCTGCATTTTTCTATGTTAAAATTGTAATTTCTTCTGCCTTTCTTCATGTTCAAATTGTAATTTCTTCTGCATTTTTCTATGTTAAAATTGTAATTTCTTCTGCCTTTCTTCATGTTCAAATTGTAATTTCTTCTGTATTTTTCGATGTTAAAATTGTAATTTCTTCTGCCTTTCTTCATGTTCAAATTGTAATTTCTTCTGCATTTTTCTATGTTAAAATTGTAATTTCTTCTGCCTTTCTTCAGGTTCAAATTGTAATTTCTTCTGCATTTTTCTATGTTCAAATTGTAATTTCTTCTGCCTTTCTTCATGTTCAAATTGTAATTTCTTCTGCCTTTCTTCATGTTCAAATTGTAATTTCTTCTGCCTTTCTTCATGTTCAAATTGTAATTTCTTCTGCCTTTCTTCATGTTCAAATTGTAATTTCTTCTGCATTTTTCTATGTTAAAATTGTAATTTCTTCTGCCTTTCTTCATGTTAAAATTGTAATTTCTTCTGCCTTTCTTCATGTTCAAATTGTAATTTCTTCTGCCTTTCTTCATGTTCAAATTGTAATTTCTTCTGCATTTTTCTATGTTAAAATTGTAATTTCTTCTGCATTTTTCTATGTTAAAATTGTAATTTCTTCTGCCTTTCTTCATGTTCAAATTGTAATTTCTTCTGCCTTTCTTCATGTTCAAATTGTAATTTCTTCTGCCTTTCTTCATGTTCAAATTGTAATTTCTTCTGCCTTTCTTCATGTTCAAATTGTAATTTCTTCTGCCTTTCTTCATGTTCAAATTGTAATTTCTTCTGCATTTTTCTATGTTAAAATTGTAATTTCTTCTGCCTTTCTTCATGTTAAAATTGTAATTTCTTCTGCATTTTTCTATGTTCAAATTGTAATTTCTTCTGCCTTTCTTCATGTTAAAATTGTAATTTCTTCTGCCTTTCTTCATGTTCAAATTGTAATTTCTTCTGCCTTTCTTCATGTTCAAATTGTAATTTCTTCTGCATTTTTCTATGTTAAAATTGTAATTTCTTCTGCATTTTTCTATGTTAAAATTGTAATTTCTTCTGCCTTTCTTCATGTTCAAATTGTAATTTCTTCTGCCTTTCTTCATGTTAAAATTGTAATTTCTTCTGCCTTTCTTCATGTTCAAATTGTAATTTCTTCTGCATTTTTCTATGTTAAAATTGTAATTTCTTCTGCATTTTTCTATGTTCAAATTGTAATTTCTTCTGCCTTTCTTCATGTTCAAATTGTAATTTCTTCTGCCTTTCTTCATGTTCAAATTGTAATTTCTTCTGCCTTTCTTCATGTTCAAATTGTAATTTCTTCTGCCTTTCTTCATGTTCAAATTGTAATTTCTTCTGCATTTTTCTATGTTAAAATTGTAATTTCTTCTGCATTTTTCTATGTTAAAATTGTAATTTCTTCTGCCTTTCTTCATGTTAAAATTGTAATTTCTTCTGCCTTTCTTCATGTTCAAATTGTAATTTCTTCTGCCTTTCTTCATGTTCAAATTGTAATTTCTTCTGCATTTTTCTATGTTAAAATTGTAATTTCTTCTGCATTTTTCTATGTTAAAATTGTAATTTCTTCTGCCTTTCTTCATGTTCAAATTGTAATTTCTTCTGCCTTTCTTCATGTTCAAATTGTAATTTCTTCTGCCTTTCTTCATGTTCAAATTGTAATTTCTTCTGCCTTTCTTCATGTTCAAATTGTAATTTCTTCTGCCTTTCTTCATGTTCAAATTGTAATTTCTTCTGCATTTTTCTATGTTAAAATTGTAATTTCTTCTGCCTTTCTTCATGTTAAAATTGTAATTTCTTCTGCATTTTTCTATGTTCAAATTGTAATTTCTTCTGCCTTTCTTCATGTTAAAATTGTAATTTCTTCTGCCTTTCTTCATGTTCAAATTGTAATTTCTTCTGCATTTTTCTATGTTAAAATTGTAATTTCTTCTGCCTTTCTTCATGTTCAAATTGTAATTTCTTCTGCATTTTTCTATGTTAAAATTGTAATTTCTTCTGCCTTTCTTCATGTTCAAATTGTAATTTCTTCTGCATTTTTCTATGTTCAAATTGTAATTTCTTCTGCCTTTCTTCATGTTAAAATGGTAATTTCTTCTGCCTTTCTTCATGTTCAAATTGTAATTTCTTCTGCATTTTTCTATGTTAAAATTGTAATTTCTTCTGCCTTTCTTCATGTTCAAATTGTAATTTCTTCTGCATTTTTCTATGTTAAAATTGTAATTTCTTCTGCCTTTCTTCATGTTAAAATTGTAATTTCTTCTGCATTTTTCTATGTTCAAATTGTAATTTCTTCTGCCTTTCTTCATGTTAAAATTGTAATTTCTTCTGCCTTTCTTCATGTTCAAATTGTAATTTCTTCTGCATTTTTCTATGTTAAAATTGTAATTTCTTCTGCCTTTCTTCATGTTAAAATTGTAATTTCTTCTGCATTTTTCTATGTTCAAATTGTAATTTCTTCTGCCTTTCTTCATGTTCAAATTGTAATTTCTTCTGCCTTTCTTCATGTTCAAATTGTAATTTCTTCTGCCTTTCTTCATGTTCAAATTGTAATTTCTTCTGCCTTTCTTCATGTTCAAATTGTAATTTCTTCTGCATTTTTCTATGTTAAAATTGTAATTTCTTCTGCCTTTCTTCATGTTAAAATTGTAATTTCTTCTGCATTTTTCTATGTTCAAATTGTAATTTCTTCTGCCTTTCTTCATGTTAAAATTGTAATTTCTTCTGCCTTTCTTCATGTTCAAATTGTAATTTCTTCTGCATTTTTCTATGTTAAAATTGTAATTTCTTCTGCCTTTCTTCATGTTCAAATTGTAATTTCTTCTGCATTTTTCTATGTTAAAATTGTAATTTCTTCTGCATTTTTCTATGTTAAAATTGTAATTTCTTCTGCCTTTCTTCATGTTCAAATTGTAATTTCTTCTGCATTTTTCTATGTTAAAATTGTAATTTCTTCTGCCTTTCTTCATGTTCAAATTGTAATTTCTTCTGCATTTTTCTATGTTAAAATTGTCATTTCTTCTGCATTTTTCTATGTTAAAATTGTAATTTCTTCTGCCTTTCTTCATGTTCAAATTGTAATTTCTTCTGCATTTTTCTATGTTAAAATTGTAATTTCTTCTGCCTTTCTTCATGTTAAAATTGTAATTTCTTCTGCCTTTCTTCATGTTCAAATTGTAATTTCTTCTGCCTTTCTTCATGTTAAAATTGTAATTTCTTCTGCCTTTCTTCATGTTCAAATTGTAATTTCTTCTGCATTTTTCTATGTTAAAATTGTAATTTCTTCTGCCTTTCTTCATGTTCAAATTGTAATTTCTTCTGCATTTTTCTATGTTCAAATTGTAATTTCTTCTGCATTTTTCTATGTTAAAATTGTAATTTCTTCTGCCTTTCTTCATGTTCAAATTGTAATTTCTTCTGCCTTTCTTCATGTTCAAATTGTAATTTCTTCTGCCTTTCTTCATGTTAAAATTGTAATTTCTTCTGCCTTTCTTCATGTTCAAATTGTAATTTCTTCTGCATTTTTCTATGTTAAAATTGTAATTTCTTCTGCCTTTCTTCATGTTCAAATTGTAATTTCTTCTGCATTTTTCTATGTTCAAATTCTAATTTCTTCTGCATTTTTCTATGTTAAAATTGTAATTTCTTCTGCCTTTCTTCATGTTCAAATTGTAATTTCTTCTGCATTTTTCTATGTTAAAATTGTAATTTCTTCTGCCTTTCTTCATGTTCAAATTGTAATTTCTTCTGCATTTTTCTATGTTAAAATTGTAATTTCTTCTGCATTTTTCTATGTTAAAATTGTAATTTCTTCTGCCTTTCTTCATGTTCAAATTGTAATTTCTTCTGCATTTTTCTATGTTAAAATTGTAATTTCTTCTGCCTTTCTTCATGTTAAAATTGTAATTTCTTCTGCCTTTCTTCATGTTCAAATTGTAATTTCTTCTGCCTTTCTTCATGTTAAAATTGTAATTTCTTCTGCCTTTCTTCATGTTCAAATTGTAATTTCTTCTGCATTTTTCTATGTTAAAATTGTAATTTCTTCTGCCTTTCTTCATGTTCAAATTGTAATTTCTTCTGCATTTTTCTATGTTAAAATTGTAATTTCTTCTGCATTTTTCTATGTTAAAATTGTAATTTCTTCTGCCTTTCTTCATGTTCAAATTGTAATTTCTTCTGCATTTTTCTATGTTAAAATTGTAATTTCTTCTGCCTTTCTTCATGTTAAAATTGTAATTTCTTCTGCCTTTCTTCATGTTCAAATTGTAATTTCTTCTGCCTTTCTTCATGTTAAAATTGTAATTTCTTCTGCCTTTCTTCATGTTCAAATTGTAATTTCTTCTGCATTTTTCTATGTTAAAATTGTAATTTCTTCTGCCTTTCTTCATGTTCAAATTGTAATTTCTTCTGCCTTTCTTCATGTTCAAATTGTAATTTCTTCTGCATTTTTCTATGTTCAAATTGTAATTTCTTCTGCATTTTTCTATGTTAAAATTGTAATTTCTTCTGCCTTTCTTCATGTTAAAATTGTAATTTCTTCTGCCTTTCTTCATGTTCAAATTGTAATTTCTTCTGCCTTTCTTCATGTTAAAATTGTAATTTCTTCTGCCTTTCTTCATGTTCAAATTGTAATTTCTTCTGCATTTTTCTATGTTAAAATTGTAATTTCTTCTGCCTTTCTTCATGTTCAAATTGTAATTTCTTCTGCATTTTTCTATGTTCAAATTGTAATTTCTTCTGCATTTTTCTATGTTAAAATTGTAATTTCTTCTGCCTTTCTTCATGTTCAAATTGTAATTTCTTCTGCATTTTTCTATGTTAAAATTGTAATTTCTTCTGCCTTTCTTCATGTTCAAATTGTAATTTCTTCTGCATTTTTCTATGTTAAAATTGTAATTTCTTCTGCCTTTCTTCATGTTCAAATTGTAATTTCTTCTGCCTTTCTTCATGTTCAAATTGTAATTTCTTCTGCATGTTTCTATGTTAAAATTGTAATTTCTTCTGCCTTTCTTCATGTTCAAATTGTAATTTCTTCTGCATTTTTCTATGTTAAAATTGTAATTTCTTCTGCCTTTCTTCATGTTCAAATTGTAATTTCTTCTGCCTTTCTTCATGTTAAAATTGTAATTTCTTCTGCCTTTCTTCATGTTCAAATTGTAATTTCTTCTGCCTTTCTTCATGTTCAAATTGTAATTTCTTCTGCCTTTCTTCATGTTCAAATTGTAATTTCTTCTGCCTTTCTTCATGTTCAAATTGTAATTTCTTCTGCCTTTCTTCATGTTCAAATTGTAATTTCTTCTGCATTTTTCTATGTTAAAATTGTAATTTCTTCTGCCTTTCTTCATGTTCAAATTGTAATTTCTTCTGCATTTTTCTATGTTCAAATTGTAATTTCTTCTGCATTTTTCTATGTTAAAATTGTAATTTCTTCTGCCTTTCTTCATGTTCAAATTGTAATTTCTTCTGCATTTTTCTATGTTAAAATTGTAATTTCTTCTGCCTTTCTTCATGTTCAAATTGTAATTTCTTCTGCATTTTTCTATGTTAAAATTGTAATTTCTTCTGCCTTTCTTCATGTTCAAATTGTAATTTCTTCTGCCTTTCTTCATGTTCAAATTGTAATTTCTTCTGCATGTTTCTATGTTAAAATTGTAATTTCTTCTGCCTTTCTTCATGTTCAAATTGTAATTTCTTCTGCATTTTTCTATGTTAAAATTGTAATTTCTTCTGCCTTTCTTCATGTTCAAATTGTAATTTCTTCTGCCTTTCTTCATGTTAAAATTGTAATTTCTTCTGCCTTTCTTCATGTTCAAATTGTAATTTCTTCTGCCTTTCTTCATTTTCAAATTGTAATTTCTTCTGCCTTTCTTCATGTTAAAATTGTAATTTCTTCTGCCTTTCTTCATGTTCAAATTGTAATTTCTTCTGCCTTTCTTCATGTTAAAATTGTAATTTCTTCTGCATTTTTCTATGTTAAAATTGTAATTTCTTCTGCCTTTCTTCATGTTCAAATTGTAATTTCTTCTGCATTTTTCTATGTTAAAATTGTAATTTCTTCTGCCTTTCTTCATGTTCAAATTGTAATTTCTTCTGCATTTTTCTATGTTCAAATTGTAATTTCTTCTGCCTTTCTTCATGTTAAAATTGTAATTTCTTCTGCATTTTTCTATGTTCAAATTGTAATTTCTTCTGCCTTTCTTCATGTTCAAATTGTAATTTCTTCTGCATTTTTCTATGTTAAAATTGTAATTTCTTCTGCCTTTCTTCATGTTCAAATTGTAATTTCTTCTGCATTTTTCTATGTTAAAATTGTAATTTCTTCTGCCTTTCTTCATGTTCAAATTGTAATTTCTTCTGCATTTTTCTATGTTCAAATTGTAATTTCTTCTGCCTTTCTTCATGTTAAAATTGTAATTTCTTCTGCATTTTTCTATGTTAAAATTGTAATTTCTTCTGCCTTTCTTCATGTTCAAATTGTAATTTCTTCTGCATTTTTCTATGTTAAAATTGTAATTTCTTCTGCCTTTCTTCATGTTCAAATTGTAATTTCTTCTGCATTTTTCTATGTTAAAATTGTAATTTCTTCTGCCTTTCTTCATGTTAAAATTGTAATTTCTTCTGCATTTTTCTATGTTAAAATTGTAATTTCTTCTGCCTTTCTTCATGTTAAAATTGTAATTTCTTCTGCCTTTCTTCATGTTCAAATTGTAATTTCTTCTGCCTTTCTTCATGTTAAAATTGTAATTTCTTCTGCCTTTCTTCATGTTCAAATTGTAATTTCTTCTGCATTTTTCTATGTTAAAATTGTAATTTCTTCTGCCTTTCTTCATGTTCAAATTGTAATTTCTTCTGCATTTTTCTATGTTCAAATTGTAATTTCTTCTGCCTTTCTTCATGTTCAAATTGTAATTTCTTCTGCCTTTCTTCATGTTAAAATTGTAATTTCTTCTGCATTTTTCTATGTTAAAATTGTAATTTCTTCTGCCTTTCTTCATGTTCAAATTGTAATTTCTTCTGCATTTTTCTATGTTAAAATTGTAATTTCTTCTGCCTTTCTTCATGTTCAAATTGTAATTTCTTCTGCATTTTTCTATGTTAAAATTGTAATTTCTTCTGCCTTTCTTCATGTTAAAATTGTAATTTCTTCTGCATTTTTCTATGTTAAAATTGTAATTTCTTCTGCCTTTCTTCATGTTAAAATTGTAATTTCTTCTGCCTTTCTTCATGTTCAAATTGTAATTTCTTCTGCCTTTCTTCATGTTAAAATTGTAATTTCTTCTGCCTTTCTTCATGTTCAAATTGTAATTTCTTCTGCATTTTTCTATGTTAAAATTGTAATTTCTTCTGCCTTTCTTCATGTTCAAATTGTAATTTCTTCTGCCTTTCTTCATGTTCAAATTGTAATTTCTTCTGCATTTTTCTATGTTAAAATTGTAATTTCTTCTGCCTTTCTTCATGTTCAAATTGTAATTTCTTCTGCCTTTCTTCATGTTCAAATTGTAATTTCTTCTGCATTTTTCTATGTTAAAATTGTAATTTCTTCTGCCTTTCTTCATGTTCAAATTGTAATTTCTTCTGCATTTTTCTATGTTAAAATTGTAATTTCTTCTGCCTTTCTTCATGTTCAAATTGTAATTTCTTCTGCATTTTTCTATGTTCAAATTGTAATTTCTTCTGCCTTTCTTCATGTTAAAATTGTAATTTCTTCTGCATTTTTCTATGTTAAAATTGTAATTTCTTCTGCCTTTCTTCATGTTCAAATTGTAATTTCTTCTGCCTTTCTTCATGTTCAAATTGTAATTTCTTCTGCCTTTCTTCATGTTCAAATTGTAATTTCTTCTGCCTTTCTTCATGTTAAAATTGTAATTTCTTCTGCCTTTCTTCATGTTCAAATTGTAATTTCTTCTGCATTTTTCTATGTTAAAATTGTAATTTCTTCTGCCTTTCTTCATGTTCAAATTGTAATTTCTTCTGCATTTTTCTATGTTCAAATTGTAATTTCTTCTGCATTTTTCTATGTTAAAATTGTAATTTCTTCTGCCTTTCTTCATGTTCAAATTGTAATTTCTTCTGCCTTTCTTCATGTTCAAATTGTAATTTCTTCTGCATTTTTCTATGTTAAAATTGTAATTTCTTCTGCCTTTCTTCATGTTCAAATTGTAATTTCTTCTGCCTTTCTTCATGTTCAAATTGTAATTTCTTCTGCATTTTTCTATGTTAAAATTGTAATTTCTTCTGCCTTTCTTCATGTTCAAATTGTAATTTCTTCTGCATTTTTCTATGTTAAAATTGTAATTTCTTCTGCCTTTCTTCATGTTAAAATTGTAATTTCTTCTGCATTTTTCTATGTTAAAATTGTAATTTCTTCTGCCTTTCTTCATGTTCAAATTGTAATTTCTTCTGCCTTTCTTCATGTTCAAATTGTAATTTCTTCTGCCTTTCTTCATGTTCAAATTGTAATTTCTTCTGCCTTTCTTCATGTTAAAATTGTAATTTCTTCTGCCTTTCTTCATGTTCAAATTGTAATTTCTTCTGCATTTTTCTATGTTAAAATTGTAATTTCTTCTGCCTTTCTTCATGTTCAAATTGTAATTTCTTCTGCATTTTTCTATGTTAAAATTGTAATTTCTTCTGCCTTTCTTCATGTTCAAATTGTAATGTCTTCTGCATTTTTCTATGTTAAAATTGTAATTTCTTCTGCCTTTCTTCATGTTCAAATTGTAATTTCTTCTGCATTTTTCTATGTTAAAATTGTAATTTCTTCTGCCTTTCTTCATGTTCAAATTGTAATTTCTTCTGCATTTTTCTATGTTAAAATTGTAATTTCTTCTGCCTTTCTTCATGTTCAAATTGTAATTTCTTCTGCATTTTTCTATGTTAAAATTGTAATTTCTTCTGCCTTTCTTCATGTTCAAATTGTAATTTCTTCTGCCTTTCTTCATGTTCAAATTGTAATTTCTTCTGCATTTTTCTATGTTAAAATTGTAATTTCTTCTGCCTTTCTTCATGTTCAAATTGTAATTTCTTCTGCCTTTCTTCATGTTCAAATTGTAATTTCTTCTGCATTTTTCTATGTTAAAATTGTAATTTCTTCTGCCTTTCTTCATGTTCAAATTGTAATTTCTTCTGCATTTTTCTATGTTAAAATTGTAATTTCTTCTGCCTTTCTTCATGTTCAAATTGTAATTTCTTCTGCATTTTTCTATGTTCAAATTGTAATTTCTTCTGCCTTTCTTCATGTTAAAATTGTAATTTCTTCTGCATTTTTCTATGTTAAAATTGTAATTTCTTCTGCCTTTCTTCATGTTCAAATTGTAATTTCTTCTGCCTTTCTTCATGTTCAAATTGTAATTTCTTCTGCCTTTCTTCATGTTCAAATTGTAATTTCTTCTGCCTTTCTTCATGTTAAAATTGTAATTTCTTCTGCCTTTCTTCATGTTCAAATTGTAATTTCTTCTGCATTTTTCTATGTTAAAATTGTAATTTCTTCTGCCTTTCTTCATGTTCAAATTGTAATTTCTTCTGCATTTTTCTATGTTCAAATTGTAATTTCTTCTGCATTTTTCTATGTTAAAATTGTAATTTCTTCTGCCTTTCTTCATGTTCAAATTGTAATTTCTTCTGCCTTTCTTCATGTTCAAATTGTAATTTCTTCTGCATTTTTCTATGTTAAAATTGTAATTTCTTCTGCCTTTCTTCATGTTCAAATTGTAATTTCTTCTGCCTTTCTTCATGTTCAAATTGTAATTTCTTCTGCATTTTTCTATGTTAAAATTGTAATTTCTTCTGCCTTTCTTCATGTTCAAATTGTAATTTCTTCTGCATTTTTCTATGTTAAAATTGTAATTTCTTCTGCCTTTCTTCATGTTAAAATTGTAATTTCTTCTGCATTTTTCTATGTTAAAATTGTAATTTCTTCTGCCTTTCTTCATGTTCAAATTGTAATTTCTTCTGCCTTTCTTCATGTTCAAATTGTAATTTCTTCTGCCTTTCTTCATGTTCAAATTGTAATTTCTTCTGCCTTTCTTCATGTTAAAATTGTAATTTCTTCTGCCTTTCTTCATGTTCAAATTGTAATTTCTTCTGCATTTTTCTATGTTAAAATTGTAATTTCTTCTGCCTTTCTTCATGTTCAAATTGTAATTTCTTCTGCATTTTTCTATGTTAAAATTGTAATTTCTTCTGCCTTTCTTCATGTTCAAATTGTAATGTCTTCTGCATTTTTCTATGTTAAAATTGTAATTTCTTCTGCCTTTCTTCATGTTCAAATTGTAATTTCTTCTGCATTTTTCTATGTTAAAATTGTAATTTCTTCTGCCTTTCTTCATGTTCAAATTGTAATTTCTTCTGCATTTTTCTATGTTAAAATTGTAATTTCTTCTGCCTTTCTTCATGTTCAAATTGTAATTTCTTCTGCATTTTTCTATGTTAAAATTGTAATTTCTTCTGCCTTTCTTCATGTTCAAATTGTAATTTCTTCTGCATTTTTCTATGTTCAAATTGTAATTTCTTCTGCCTTTCTTCATGTTCAAATTGTAATTTCTTCTGCATTTTTCTATGTTAAAATTGTAATTTCTTCTGCCTTTCTTCATGTTCAAATTGTAATTTCTTCTGCATTTTTCTATGTTCAAATTGTAATTTCTTCTGCCTTTCTTCATGTTAAAATTGTAATTTCTTCTGCATTTTTCTATGTTAAAATTGTAATTTCTTCTGCCTTTCTTCATGTTCAAATTGTAATGTCTTCTGCATTTTTCTATGTTAAAATTGTAATTTCTTCTGCCTTTCTTCATGTTAAAATTGTAATTTCTTCTGCATTTTTCTATGTTAAAATTGTAATTTCTTCTGCCTTTCTTCATGTTCAAATTGTAATTTCTTCTGCATTTTTCTATGTTAAAATTGTAATTTCTTCTGCCTTTCTTCATGTTCAAATTGTAATTTCTTCTGCATTTTTCTATGTTAAAATTGTAATTTCTTCTGCCTTTCTTCATGTTCAAATTGTAATTTCTTCTGCATTTTTCTATGTTCAAATTGTAATTTCTTCTGCCTTTCTTCATGTTAAAATTGTAATTTCTTCTGCCTTTGTTCATGTTCAAATTGTAATTTCTTCTGCCTTTCTTCATGTTAAAATTGTAATTTCTTCTGCATTTTTCTATGTTCAAATTGTAATTTCTTCTGCCTTTCTTCATGTTAAAATTGTAATTTCTTCTGCCTTTCTTCATGTTCAAATTGTAATTTCTTCTGCATTTTTCTATGTTAAAATTGTAATTTCTTCTGCCTTTCTTTATGTTCAAATTGTAATTTCTTCTGCCTTTCTTCATGTTAAAATTGTAATTTCTTCTGCCTTTCTTCATGTTCAAATTGTAATTTCTTCTGCCTTTCTTCATGTTCAAATTGTAATTTCTTCTGCCTTTCTTCATGTTCAAATTGTAATTTCTTCTGCCTTTCTTCATGTTAAAATTGTAATTTCTTCTGCATTTTTCTATGTTAAAATTGTAATTTCTTCTGCCTTTCTTCATGTTCAAATTGTAATTTCTTCTGCATTTTTCTATGTTCAAATTGTAATTTCTTCTGCCTTTCTTCATGTTCAAATTGTAATTTCTTCTGCCTTTCTTCATGTTCAAATTGTAATTTCTTCTGCCTTTCTTCATGTTAAAATTGTAATTTCTTCTGCATTTTTCTATGTTAAAATTGTAATTTCTTCTGCCTTTCTTCATGTTCAAATTGTAATTTCTTCTGCATTTTTCTATGTTCAAATTGTAATTTCTTCTGCCTTTCTTCATGTTCAAATTGTAATTTCTTCTGCCTTTCTTCATGTTCAAATTGTAATTTCTTCTGCCTTTCTTCATGTTAAAATTGTAATTTCTTCTGCATTTTTCTATGTTCAAATTGTAATTTCTTCTGCCTTTCTTCATGTTAAAATTGTAATTTCTTCTGCCTTTCTTCATGTTCAAATTGTAATTTCTTCTGCATTTTTCTATGTTAAAATTGTAATTTCTTCTGCCTTTCTTTATGTTCAAATTGTAATTTCTTCTGCCTTTCTTCATGTTAAAATTGTAATTTCTTCTGCCTTTCTTCATGTTCAAATTGTAATTTCTTCTGCCTTTCTTCATGTTAAAATTGTAATTTCTTCTGCCTTTCTTCATGTTCAAATTGTAATTTCTTCTGCCTTTCTTCATGTTCAAATTGTAATTTCTTCTGCATTTTTCTATGTTAAAATTGTAATTTCTTCTGCCTTTCTTCATGTTCAAATTGTAATTTCTTCTGCCTTTCTTCATGTTCAAATTGTAATTTCTTCTGCATTTTTCTATGTTAAAATTGTAATTTCTTCTGCCTTTCTTCATGTTCAAATTGTAATTTCTTCTGCATTTTTCTATGTTAAAATTGTAATTTCTTCTGCCTTTCTTCATGTTCAAATTGTAATTTCTTCTGCATTTTTCTATGTTCAAATTGTAATTTCTTCTGCCTTTCTTCATGTTAAAATTGTAATTTCTTCTGCATTTTTCTATGTTAAAATTGTAATTTCTTCTGCCTTTCTTCATGTTCAAATTGTAATTTCTTCTGCCTTTCTTCATGTTCAAATTGTAATTTCTTCTGCCTTTCTTCATGTTAAAATTGTAATTTCTTCTGCCTTTCTTCATGTTCAAATTGTAATTTCTTCTGCATTTTTCTATGTTAAAATTGTAATTTCTTCTGCCTTTCTTCATGTTCAAATTGTAATTTCTTCTGCATTTTTCTATGTTAAAATTGTAATTTCTTCTGCCTTTCTTCATGTTCAAATTGTAATGTCTTCTGCATTTTTCTATGTTAAAATTGTAATTTCTTCTGCCTTTCTTCATGTTCAAATTGTAATTTCTTCTGCATTTTTTTATGTTAAAATTGTAATTTCTTCTGCCTTTCTTCATGTTCAAATTGTAATTTCTTCTGCATTTTTCTATGTTAAAATTGTAATTTCTTCTGCCTTTCTTCATGTTCAAATTGTAATTTCTTCTGCATTTTTCTATGTTAAAATTGTAATTTCTTCTGCCTTTCTTCATGTTCAAATTGTAATTTCTTCTGCATTTTTCTATGTTCAAATTGTAATTTCTTCTGCCTTTCTTCATGTTCAAATTGTAATTTCTTCTGCATTTTTCTATGTTAAAATTGTAATTTCTTCTGCCTTTCTTCATGTTCAAATTGTAATTTCTTCTGCATTTTTCTATGTTAAAATTGTAATTTCTTCTGCCTTTCTTCATGTTCAAATTGTAATTTCTTCTGCATTTTTCTATGTTCAAATTGTAATTTCTTCTGCCTTTCTTCATGTTCAAATTGTAATTTCTTCTGCATTTTTCTATGTTAAAATTGTAATTTCTTCTGCCTTTCTTCATGTTCAAATTGTAATTTCTTCTGCCTTTCTTCATGTTCAAATTGTAATTTCTTCTGCCTTTCTTCATGTTCAAATTGTAATTTCTTCTGCCTTTCTTCATGTTAAAATTGTAATTTCTTCTGCCTTTCTTCATGTTCAAATTGTAATTTCTTCTGCATTTTTCTATGTTAAAATTGTAATTTCTTCTGCCTTTCTTCATGTTCAAATTGTAATTTCTTCTGCATTTTTCTATGTTAAAATTGTAATTTCTTCTGCCTTTCTTCATGTTCAAATTGTAATGTCTTCTGCATTTTTCTATGTTAAAATTGTAATTTCTTCTGCCTTTCTTCATGTTCAAATTGTAATTTCTTCTGCATTTTTTTATGTTAAAATTGTAATTTCTTCTGCCTTTCTTCATGTTCAAATTGTAATTTCTTCTGCATTTTTCTATGTTAAAATTGTAATTTCTTCTGCCTTTCTTCATGTTCAAATTGTAATTTCTTCTGCATTTTTCTATGTTAAAATTGTAATTTCTTCTGCCTTTCTTCATGTTCAAATTGTAATTTCTTCTGCATTTTTCTATGTTCAAATTGTAATTTCTTCTACCTTTCTTCATGTTCAAATTGTAATTTCTTCTGCATTTTTCTATGTTAAAATTGTAATTTCTTCTGCCTTTCTTCATGTTAAAATTGTAATTTCTTCTGCCTTTGTTCATGTTCAAATTGTAATTTCTTCTGCATTTTTCTATGTTCAAATTGTAATTTCTTCTGCCTTTCTTCATGTTCAAATTGTAATTTCTTCTGCATTTTTCTATGTTCAAATTGTAATTTCTTCTACCTTTCTTCATGTTCAAATTGTAATTTCTTCTGCATTTTTCTATGTTAAAATTGTAATTTCTTCTGCCTTTCTTCATGTTCAAATTGTAATTTCTTCTGCATTTTTCTATGTTCAAATTGTAATTTCTTCTGCCTTTCTTCATGTTAAAATTGTAATTTCTTCTGCCTTTGTTCATGTTCAAATTGTAATTTCTTCTGCATTTTTCTATGTTCAAATTGTAATTTCTTCTACCTTTCTTCATGTTCAAATTGTAATTTCTTCTGCATTTTTCTATGTTAAAATTGTAATTTCTTCTGCCTTTCTTCATGTTAAAATTGTAATTTCTTCTGCCTTTGTTCATGTTCAAATTGTAATTTCTTCTGCATTTTTCTATGTTCAAATTGTAATTTCTTCTGCCTTTCTTCATGTTCAAATTGTAATTTCTTCTGCATTTTTCTATGTTCAAATTGTAATTTCTTCTGCCTTTCTTCATGTTAAAATTGTAATTTCTTCTGCATTTTTCTATGTTAAAATTGTAATTTCTTCTGCCTTTCTTCATGTTCAAATTGTAATGTCTTCTGCATTTTTCTATGTTAAAATTGTAATTTCTTCTGCCTTTCTTCATGTTAAAATTGTAATTTCTTCTGCATTTTTCTATGTTAAAATTGTAATTTCTTCTGCCTTTCTTCATGTTAAAATTGTAATTTCTTCTGCATTTTTCTATGTTAAAATTGTAATTTCTTCTGCCTTTCTTCATGTTCAAATTGTAATTTCTTCTGCATTTTTCTATGTTAAAATTGTAATTTCTTCTGCCTTTCTTCATGTTCAAATTGTAATTTCTTCTGCATTTTTCTATGTTAAAATTGTAATTTCTTCTGCCTTTCTTCATGTTCAAATTTGTAATTTCTTCTGCATTTTTCTATGTTCAAATTGTAATTTCTTCTGCCTTTCTTCATGTTAAAATTGTAATTTCTTCTGCCTTTGTTCATGTTCAAATTGTAATTTCTTCTGCCTTTCTTCATGTTAAAATTGTAATTTCTTCTGCATTTTTCTATGTTCAAATTGTAATTTCTTCTGCCTTTCTTCATGTTAAAATTGTAATTTCTTCTGCCTTTCTTCATGTTCAAATTGTAATTTCTTCTGCATTTTTCTATGTTAAAATTGTAATTTCTTCTGCCTTTCTTTATGTTCAAATTGTAATTTCTTCTGCCTTTCTTCATGTTAAAATTGTAATTTCTTCTGCCTTTCTTCATGTTCAAATTGTAATTTCTTCTGCCTTTCTTCATGTTCAAATTGTAATTTCTTCTGCCTTTCTTCATGTTCAAATTGTAATTTCTTCTGCCTTTCTTCATGTTAAAATTGTAATTTCTTCTGCATTTTTTCTATGTTCAAATTGTAATTTCTTCTGCCTTTCTTCATGTTCAAATTGTAATTTCTTCTGCCTTTCTTCATGTTCAAATTGTAATTTCTTCTGCCTTTCTTCATGTTAAAATTGTAATTTCTTCTGCATTTTTCTATGTTAAAATTGTAATTTCTTCTGCCTTTCTTCATGTTCAAATTGTAATTTCTTCTGCATTTTTCTATGTTCAAATTGTAATTTCTTCTGCCTTTCTTCATGTTCAAATTGTAATTTCTTCTGCCTTTCTTCATGTTCAAATTGTAATTTCTTCTGCCTTTCTTCATGTTAAAATTGTAATTTCTTCTGCATTTTTCTATGTTCAAATTGTAATTTCTTCTGCCTTTCTTCATGTTAAAATTGTAATTTCTCTGCCTTTCTTCATGTTCAAATTGTAATTTCTTCTGCATTTTTCTATGTTAAAATTGTAATTTCTTCTGCCTTTCTTTATGTTCAAATTGTAATTTCTTCTGCCTTTCTTCATGTTAAAATTGTAATTTCTTCTGCCTTTCTTCATGTTCAAATTGTAATTTCTTCTGCCTTTCTTCATGTTCAAATTGTAATTTCTTCTGCATTTCTTCATGTTCAAATTGTAATTTCTTCTGCATTTTTCTATGTTAAAATTGTAATTTCTTCTGCCTTTCTTCATGTTCAAATTGTAATTTCTTCTGCATTTTTCTATGTTCAAATTGTAATTTCTTCTGCATTTTTCTATGTTAAAATTGTAATTTCTTCTGCCTTTCTTCAGGTTCAAATTGTAATTTCTTCTGCATTTTTCTATGTTCAAATTGTAATTTCTTCTGCCTTTCTTCATGTTCAAATTGTAATTTCTTCTGCCTTTCTTCATGTTCAAATTGTAATTTCTTCTGCCTTTCTTCATGTTCAAATTGTAATTTCTTCTGCCTTTCTTCATGTTCAAATTGTAATTTCTTCTGCATTTTTCTATGTTAAAATTGTAATTTCTTCTGCATTTTTCTATGTTAAAATTGTAATTTCTTCTGCCTTTCTTCATGTTAAAATTGTAATTTCTTCTGCCTTTCTTCATGTTCAAATTGTAATTTCTTCTGCCTTTCTTCATGTTCAAATTGTAATTTCTTCTGCATTTTTCTATGTTAAAATTGTAATTTCTTCTGCATTTTTCTATGTTAAAATTGTAATTTCTTCTGCCTTTCTTCATGTTCAAATTGTAATTTCTTCTGCCTTTCTTCATGTTCAAATTGTAATTTCTTCTGCCTTTCTTCATGTTCAAATTGTAATTTCTTCTGCATTTTTCTATGTTAAAATTGTAATTTCTTCTGCCTTTCTTCATGTTAAAATTGTAATTTCTTCTGCATTTTTCTATGTTCAAATTGTAATTTCTTCTGCCTTTCTTCATGTTAAAATTGTAATTTCTTCTGCCTTTCTTCATGTTCAAATTGTAATTTCTTCTGCATTTTTCTATGTTAAAATTGTAATTTCTTCTGCCTTTCTTCATGTTCAAATTGTAATTTCTTCTGCATTTTTCTATGTTAAAATTGTAATTTCTTCTGCATTTTTCTATGTTAAAATTGTAATTTCTTCTGCCTTTCTTCATGTTAAAATTGTAATTTCTTCTGCCTTTCTTCATGTTCAAATTGTAATTTCTTCTGCCTTTCTTCATGTTCAAATTGTAATTTCTTCTGCATTTTTCTATGTTAAAATTGTAATTTCTTCTGCATTTTTCTATGTTAAAATTGTAATTTCTTCTGCCTTTCTTCATGTTCAAATTGTAATTTCTTCTGCCTTTCTTCATGTTCAAATTGTAATTTCTTCTGCCTTTCTTCATGTTCAAATTGTAATTTCTTCTGCATTTTTCTATGTTAAAATTGTAATTTCTTCTGCCTTTCTTCATGTTAAAATTGTAATTTCTTCTGCATTTTTCTATGTTCAAATTGTAATTTCTTCTGCCTTTCTTCATGTTAAAATTGTAATTTCTTCTGCCTTTCTTCATGTTCAAATTGTAATTTCTTCTGCATTTTTCTATGTTAAAATTGTAATTTCTTCTGCCTTTCTTCATGTTCAAATTGTAATTTCTTCTGCATTTTTCTATGTTAAAATTGTAATTTCTTCTGCCTTTCTTCATGTTCAAATTGTAATTTCTTCTGCATTTTTCTATGTTCAAATTGTAATTTCTTCTGCCTTTCTTCATGTTAAAATGGTAATTTCTTCTGCCTTTCTTCATGTTCAAATTGTAATTTCTTCTGCATTTTTCTATGTTAAAATTGTAATTTCTTCTGCCTTTCTTCATGTTCAAATTGTAATTTCTTCTGCATTTTTCTATGTTAAAATTGTAATTTCTTCTGCCTTTCTTCATGTTAAAATTGTAATTTCTTCTGCATTTTTCTATGTTCAAATTGTAATTTCTTCTGCCTTTCTTCATGTTAAAATTGTAATTTCTTCTGCCTTTCTTCATGTTCAAATTGTAATTTCTTCTGCATTTTTCTATGTTAAAATTGTAATTTCTTCTGCCTTTCTTCATGTTAAAATTGTAATTTCTTCTGCATTTTTCTATGTTCAAATTGTAATTTCTTCTGCCTTTCTTCATGTTCAAATTGTAATTTCTTCTGCCTTTCTTCATGTTCAAATTGTAATTTCTTCTGCCTTTCTTCATGTTCAAATTGTAATTTCTTCTGCCTTTCTTCATGTTCAAATTGTAATTTCTTCTGCATTTTTCTATGTTAAAATTGTAATTTCTTCTGCCTTTCTTCATGTTCAAATTGTAATTTCTTCTGCATTTTTCTATGTTCAAATTGTAATTTCTTCTGCCTTTCTTCATGTTAAAATTGTAATTTCTTCTGCCTTTGTTCATGTTCAAATTGTAATTTCTTCTGCCTTTCTTCATGTTAAAATTGTAATTTCTTCTGCATTTTTCTATGTTCAAATTGTAATTTCTTCTGCCTTTCTTCATGTTAAAATTGTAATTTCTTCTGCCTTTCTTCATGTTCAAATTGTAATTTCTTCTGCATTTTTCTATGTTAAAATTGTAATTTCTTCTGCCTTTCTTTATGTTCAAATTGTAATTTCTTCTGCCTTTCTTCATGTTAAAATTGTAATTTCTTCTGCCTTTCTTCATGTTCAAATTGTAATTTCTTCTGCCTTTCTTCATGTTCAAATTGTAATTTCTTCTGCCTTTCTTCATGTTCAAATTGTAATTTCTTCTGCCTTTCTTCATGTTAAAATTGTAATTTCTTCTGCATTTTTCTATGTTCAAATTGTAATTTCTTCTGCCTTTCTTCATGTTCAAATTGTAATTTCTTCTGCCTTTCTTCATGTTCAAATTGTAATTTCTTCTGCCTTTCTTCATGTTAAAATTGTAATTTCTTCTGCATTTTTCTATGTTAAAATTGTAATTTCTTCTGCCTTTCTTCATGTTCAAATTGTAATTTCTTCTGCATTTTTCTATGTTCAAATTGTAATTTCTTCTGCCTTTCTTCATGTTCAAATTGTAATTTCTTCTGCCTTTCTTCATGTTCAAATTGTAATTTCTTCTGCCTTTCTTCATGTTAAAATTGTAATTTCTTCTGCATTTTTCTATGTTCAAATTGTAATTTCTTCTGCCTTTCTTCATGTTAAAATTGTAATTTCTTCTGCCTTTCTTCATGTTCAAATTGTAATTTCTTCTGCATTTTTCTATGTTAAAATTGTAATTTCTTCTGCCTTTCTTTATGTTCAAATTGTAATTTCTTCTGCCTTTCTTCATGTTAAAATTGTAATTTCTTCTGCCTTTCTTCATGTTCAAATTGTAATTTCTTCTGCCTTTCTTCATGTTCAAATTGTAATTTCTTCTGCATTTCTTCATGTTCAAATTGTAATTTCTTCTGCATTTTTCTATGTTAAAATTGTAATTTCTTCTGCCTTTCTTCATGTTCAAATTGTAATTTCTTCTGCATTTTTCTATGTTCAAATTGTAATTTCTTCTGCATTTTTCTATGTTAAAATTGTAATTTCTTCTGCCTTTCTTCAGGTTCAAATTGTAATTTCTTCTGCATTTTTCTATGTTCAAATTGTAATTTCTTCTGCCTTTCTTCATGTTCAAATTGTAATTTCTTCTGCCTTTCTTCATGTTCAAATTGTAATTTCTTCTGCCTTTCTTCATGTTCAAATTGTAATTTCTTCTGCCTTTCTTCATGTTCAAATTGTAATTTCTTCTGCATTTTTCTATGTTAAAATTGTAATTTCTTCTGCATTTTTCTATGTTAAAATTGTAATTTCTTCTGCCTTTCTTCATGTTCAAATTGTAATTTCTTCTGCATTTTTCTATGTTAAAATTGTAATTTCTTCTGCCTTTCTTCATGTTAAAATTGTAATTTCTTCTGCATTTTTCTATGTTCAAATTGTAATTTCTTCTGCCTTTCTTCATGTTAAAATTGTAATTTCTTCTGCCTTTCTTCATGTTCAAATTGTAATTTCTTCTGCATTTTTCTATGTTAAAATTGTAATTTCTTCTGCCTTTCTTCATGTTAAAATTGTAATTTCTTCTGCATTTTTCTATGTTCAAATTGTAATTTCTTCTGCCTTTCTTCATGTTCAAATTGTAATTTCTTCTGCCTTTCTTCATGTTCAAATTGTAATTTCTTCTGCCTTTCTTCATGTTCAAATTGTAATTTCTTCTGCCTTTCTTCATGTTCAAATTGTAATTTCTTCTGCATTTTTCTATGTTAAAATTGTAATTTCTTCTGCCTTTCTTCATGTTAAAATTGTAATTTCTTCTGCATTTTTCTATGTTCAAATTGTAATTTCTTCTGCCTTTCTTCATGTTAAAATTGTAATTTCTTCTGCCTTTCTTCATGTTCAAATTGTAATTTCTTCTGCATTTTTCTATGTTAAAATTGTAATTTCTTCTGCCTTTCTTCATGTTCAAATTGTAATTTCTTCTGCATTTTTCTATGTTAAAATTGTAATTTCTTCTGCATTTTTCTATGTTAAAATTGTAATTTCTTCTGCCTTTCTTCATGTTCAAATTGTAATTTCTTCTGCATTTTTCTATGTTAAAATTGTAATTTCTTCTGCCTTTCTTCATGTTCAAATTGTAATTTCTTCTGCATTTTTCTATGTTAAAATTGTCATTTCTTCTGCATTTTTCTATGTTAAAATTGTAATTTCTTCTGCCTTTCTTCATGTTCAAATTGTAATTTCTTCTGCATTTTTCTATGTTAAAATTGTAATTTCTTCTGCCTTTCTTCATGTTAAAATTGTAATTTCTTCTGCCTTTCTTCATGTTCAAATTGTAATTTCTTCTGCCTTTCTTCATGTTAAAATTGTAATTTCTTCTGCCTTTCTTCATGTTCAAATTGTAATTTCTTCTGCATTTTTCTATGTTAAAATTGTAATTTCTTCTGCCTTTCTTCATGTTCAAATTGTAATTTCTTCTGCATTTTTCTATGTTCAAATTGTAATTTCTTCTGCATTTTTCTATGTTAAAATTGTAATTTCTTCTGCCTTTCTTCATGTTCAAATTGTAATTTCTTCTGCCTTTCTTCATGTTCAAATTGTAATTTCTTCTGCATTTTTCTATGTTAAAATTGTAATTTCTTCTGCCTTTCTTCATGTTCAAATTGTAATTTCTTCTGCATTTTTCTATGTTAAAATTGTAATTTCTTCTGCCTTTCTTCATGTTCAAATTGTAATTTCTTCTGCATTTTTCTATGTTCAAATTGTAATTTCTTCTGCCTTTCTTCATGTTAAAATTGTAATTTCTTCTGCCTTTGTTCATGTTCAAATTGTAATTTCTTCTGCCTTTCTTCATGTTAAAATTGTAATTTCTTCTGCATTTTTCTATGTTCAAATTGTAATTTCTTCTGCCTTTCTTCATGTTAAAATTGTAATTTCTTCTGCCTTTCTTCATGTTCAAATTGTAATTTCTTCTGCATTTTTCTATGTTAAAATTGTAATTTCTTCTGCCTTTCTTTATGTTCAAATTGTAATTTCTTCTGCCTTTCTTCATGTTAAAATTGTAATTTCTTCTGCCTTTCTTCATGTTCAAATTGTAATTTCTTCTGCCTTTCTTCATGTTCAAATTGTAATTTCTTCTGCCTTTCTTCATGTTCAAATTGTAATTTCTTCTGCCTTTCTTCATGTTAAAATTGTAATTTCTTCTGCATTTTTCTATGTTCAAATTGTAATTTCTTCTGCCTTTCTTCATGTTCAAATTGTAATTTCTTCTGCCTTTCTTCATGTTCAAATTGTAATTTCTTCTGCCTTTCTTCATGTTAAAATTGTAATTTCTTCTGCATTTTTCTATGTTAAAATTGTAATTTCTTCTGCCTTTCTTCATGTTCAAATTGTAATTTCTTCTGCATTTTTCTATGTTCAAATTGTAATTTCTTCTGCCTTTCTTCATGTTCAAATTGTAATTTCTTCTGCCTTTCTTCATGTTCAAATTGTAATTTCTTCTGCCTTTCTTCATGTTAAAATTGTAATTTCTTCTGCATTTTTCTATGTTCAAATTGTAATTTCTTCTGCCTTTCTTCATGTTAAAATTGTAATTTCTTCTGCCTTTCTTCATGTTCAAATTGTAATTTCTTCTGCATTTTTCTATGTTAAAATTGTAATTTCTTCTGCCTTTCTTTATGTTCAAATTGTAATTTCTTCTGCCTTTCTTCATGTTAAAATTGTAATTTCTTCTGCCTTTCTTCATGTTCAAATTGTAATTTCTTCTGCCTTTCTTCATGTTCAAATTGTAATTTCTTCTGCATTTCTTCATGTTCAAATTGTAATTTCTTCTGCATTTTTCTATGTTAAAATTGTAATTTCTTCTGCCTTTCTTCATGTTCAAATTGTAATTTCTTCTGCATTTTTCTATGTTCAAATTGTAATTTCTTCTGCATTTTTCTATGTTAAAATTGTAATTTCTTCTGCCTTTCTTCAGGTTCAAATTGTAATTTCTTCTGCATTTTTCTATGTTCAAATTGTAATTTCTTCTGCCTTTCTTCATGTTCAAATTGTAATTTCTTCTGCCTTTCTTCATGTTCAAATTGTAATTTCTTCTGCCTTTCTTCATGTTCAAATTGTAATTTCTTCTGCCTTTCTTCATGTTCAAATTGTAATTTCTTCTGCATTTTTCTATGTTAAAATTGTAATTTCTTCTGCATTTTTCTATGTTAAAATTGTAATTTCTTCTGCCTTTCTTCATGTTAAAATTGTAATTTCTTCTGCCTTTCTTCATGTTCAAATTGTAATTTCTTCTGCCTTTCTTCATGTTCAAATTGTAATTTCTTCTGCATTTTTCTATGTTAAAATTGTAATTTCTTCTGCATTTTTCTATGTTAAAATTGTAATTTCTTCTGCCTTTCTTCATGTTCAAATTGTAATTTATTCTGCCTTTCTTCATGTTCAAATTGTAATTTCTTCTGCCTTTCTTCATGTTCAAATTGTAATTTCTTCTGCATTTTTCTATGTTAAAATTGTAATTTCTTCTGCCTTTCTTCATGTTAAAATTGTAATTTCTTCTGCATTTTTCTATGTTCAAATTGTAATTTCTTCTGCCTTTCTTCATGTTAAAATTGTAATTTCTTCTGCCTTTCTTCATGTTCAAATTGTAATTTCTTCTGCATTTTTCTATGTTAAAATTGTAATTTCTTCTGCCTTTCTTCATGTTCAAATTGTAATTTCTTCTGCATTTTTCTATGTTAAAATTGTAATTTCTTCTGCCTTTCTTCATGTTCAAATTGTAATTTCTTCTGCATTTTTCTATGTTCAAATTGTAATTTCTTCTGCCTTTCTTCATGTTAAAATGGTAATTTCTTCTGCCTTTCTTCATGTTCAAATTGTAATTTCTTCTGCATTTTTCTATGTTAAAATTGTAATTTCTTCTGCCTTTCTTCATGTTCAAATTGTAATTTCTTCTGCATTTTTCTATGTTAAAATTGTAATTTCTTCTGCCTTTCTTCATGTTAAAATTGTAATTTCTTCTGCATTTTTCTATGTTCAAATTGTAATTTCTTCTGCCTTTCTTCATGTTAAAATTGTAATTTCTTCTGCCTTTCTTCATGTTCAAATTGTAATTTCTTCTGCATTTTTCTATGTTAAAATTGTAATTTCTTCTGCCTTTCTTCATGTTAAAATTGTAATTTCTTCTGCATTTTTCTATGTTCAAATTGTAATTTCTTCTGCCTTTCTTCATGTTAAAATTGTAATTTCTTCTGCCTTTCTTCATGTTCAAATTGTAATTTCTTCTGCCTTTCTTCATGTTAAAATTGTAATTTCTTCTGCATTTTTCTATGTTCAAATTGTAATTTCTTCTGCCTTTCTTCATGTTCAAATTGTAATTTCTTCTGCCTTTCTTCATGTTCAAATTGTAATTTCTTCTGCCTTTCTTCATGTTAAAATTGTAATTTCTTCTGCATTTTTCTATGTTAAAATTGTAATTTCTTCTGCCTTTCTTCATGTTCAAATTGTAATTTCTTCTGCATTTTTCTATGTTCAAATTGTAATTTCTTCTGCCTTTCTTCATGTTCAAATTGTAATTTCTTCTGCCTTTCTTCATGTTCAAATTGTAATTTCTTCTGCCTTTCTTCATGTTAAAATTGTAATTTCTTCTGCATTTTTCTATGTTCAAATTGTAATTTCTTCTGCCTTTCTTCATGTTAAAATTGTAATTTCTTCTGCCTTTCTTCATGTTCAAATTGTAATTTCTTCTGCATTTTTTCTATGTTAAAATTGTAATTTCTTCTGCCTTTCTTTATGTTCAAATTGTAATTTCTTCTGCCTTTCTTCATGTTAAAATTGTAATTTCTTCTGCCTTTCTTCATGTTCAAATTGTAATTTCTTCTGCCTTTCTTCATGTTCAAATTGTAATTTCTTCTGCATTTCTTCATGTTCAAATTGTAATTTCTTCTGCATTTTTCTATGTTAAAATTGTAATTTCTTCTGCCTTTCTTCATGTTCAAATTGTAATTTCTTCTGCATTTTTCTATGTTCAAATTGTAATTTCTTCTGCATTTTTCTATGTTAAAATTGTAATTTCTTCTGCCTTTCTTCAGGTTCAAATTGTAATTTCTTCTGCATTTTTCTATGTTCAAATTGTAATTTCTTCTGCCTTTCTTCATGTTCAAATTGTAATTTCTTCTGCCTTTCTTCATGTTCAAATTGTAATTTCTTCTGCCTTTCTTCATGTTCAAATTGTAATTTCTTCTGCCTTTCTTCATGTTCAAATTGTAATTTCTTCTGCATTTTTCTATGTTAAAATTGTAATTTCTTCTGCATTTTTCTATGTTAAAATTGTAATTTCTTCTGCCTTTCTTCATGTTAAAATTGTAATTTCTTCTGCCTTTCTTCATGTTCAAATTGTAATTTCTTCTGCCTTTCTTCATGTTCAAATTGTAATTTCTTCTGCATTTTTCTATGTTAAAATTGTAATTTCTTCTGCATTTTTCTATGTTAAAATTGTAATTTCTTCTGCCTTTCTTCATGTTCAAATTGTAATTTCTTCTGCCTTTCTTCATGTTCAAATTGTAATTTCTTCTGCCTTTCTTCATGTTCAAATTGTAATTTCTTCTGCATTTTTCTATGTTAAAATTGTAATTTCTTCTGCCTTTCTTCATGTTAAAATTGTAATTTCTTCTGCATTTTTCTATGTTCAAATTGTAATTTCTTCTGCCTTTCTTCATGTTAAAATTGTAATTTCTTCTGCCTTTCTTCATGTTCAAATTGTAATTTCTTCTGCATTTTTCTATGTTAAAATTGTAATTTCTTCTGCCTTTCTTCATGTTCAAATTGTAATTTCTTCTGCATTTTTCTATGTTAAAATTGTAATTTCTTCTGCCTTTCTTCATGTTCAAATTGTAATTTCTTCTGCATTTTTCTATGTTCAAATTGTAATTTCTTCTGCCTTTCTTCATGTTAAAATGGTAATTTCTTCTGCCTTTCTTCATGTTCAAATTGTAATTTCTTCTGCATTTTTCTATGTTAAAATTGTAATTTCTTCTGCCTTTCTTCATGTTCAAATTGTAATTTCTTCTGCATTTTTCTATGTTAAAATTGTAATTTCTTCTGCCTTTCTTCATGTTAAAATTGTAATTTCTTCTGCATTTTTCTATGTTCAAATTGTAATTTCTTCTGCCTTTCTTCATGTTAAAATTGTAATTTCTTCTGCCTTTCTTCATGTTCAAATTGTAATTTCTTCTGCATTTTTCTATGTTAAAATTGTAATTTCTTCTGCCTTTCTTCATGTTAAAATTGTAATTTCTTCTGCATTTTTCTATGTTCAAATTGTAATTTCTTCTGCCTTTCTTCATGTTCAAATTGTAATTTCTTCTGCCTTTCTTCATGTTCAAATTGTAATTTCTTCTGCCTTTCTTCATGTTCAAATTGTAATTTCTTCTGCCTTTCTTCATGTTCAAATTGTAATTTCTTCTGCATTTTTCTATGTTAAAATTGTAATTTCTTCTGCCTTTCTTCATGTTCAAATTGTAATTTCTTCTGCCTTTCTTCATGTTCAAATTGTAATTTCTTCTGCATTTTTCTATGTTAAAATTGTAATTTCTTCTGCCTTTCTTCATGTTAAAATTGTAATTTCTTCTGCATTTTTCTATGTTCAAATTGTAATTTCTTCTGCCTTTCTTCATGTTAAAATTGTAATTTCTTCTGCCTTTCTTCATGTTCAAATTGTAATTTCTTCTGCATTTTTCTATGTTAAAATTGTAATTTCTTCTGCCTTTCTTCATGTTCAAATTGTAATTTCTTCTGCATTTTTCTATGTTAAAATTGTAATTTCTTCTGCCTTTCTTCATGTTCAAATTGTAATTTCTTCTGCATTTTTCTATGTTAAAATTGTCATTTCTTCTGCATTTTTCTATGTTAAAATTGTAATTTCTTCTGCCTTTCTTCATGTTCAAATTGTAATTTCTTCTGCATTTTTCTATGTTAAAATTGTAATTTCTTCTGCCTTTCTTCATGTTAAAATTGTAATTTCTTCTGCCTTTCTTCATGTTCAAATTGTAATTTCTTCTGCCTTTCTTCATGTTAAAATTGTAATTTCTTCTGCCTTTCTTCATGTTCAAATTGTAATTTCTTCTGCATTTTTCTATGTTAAAATTGTAATTTCTTCTGCCTTTCTTCATGTTCAAATTGTAATTTCTTCTGCATTTTTCTATGTTCAAATTGTAATTTCTTCTGCATTTTTCTATGTTAAAATTGTAATTTCTTCTGCCTTTCTTCATGTTCAAATTGTAATTTCTTCTGCCTTTCTTCATGTTCAAATTGTAATTTCTTCTGCATTTTTCTATGTTAAAATTGTAATTTCTTCTGCCTTTCTTCATGTTCAAATTGTAATTTCTTCTGCATTTTTCTATGTTAAAATTGTAATTTCTTCTGCCTTTCTTCATGTTCAAATTGTAATTTCTTCTGCATTTTTCTATGTTCAAATTGTAATTTCTTCTGCCTTTCTTCATGTTAAAATTGTAATTTCTTCTGCCTTTGTTCATGTTCAAATTGTAATTTCTTCTGCCTTTCTTCATGTTAAAATTGTAATTTCTTCTGCATTTTTCTATGTTCAAATTGTAATTTCTTCTGCCTTTCTTCATGTTAAAATTGTAATTTCTTCTGCCTTTCTTCATGTTCAAATTGTAATTTCTTCTGCATTTTTCTCATGTTAAAATTGTAATTTCTTCTGCCTTTCTTTATGTTCAAATTGTAATTTCTTCTGCCTTTCTTCATGTTAAAATTGTAATTTCTTCTGCCTTTCTTCATGTTCAAATTGTAATTTCTTCTGCCTTTCTTCATGTTCAAATTGTAATTTCTTCTGCCTTTCTTCATGTTCAAATTGTAATTTCTTCTGCCTTTCTTCATGTTAAAATTGTAATTTCTTCTGCATTTTTCTATGTTCAAATTGTAATTTCTTCTGCCTTTCTTCATGTTCAAATTGTAATTTCTTCTGCCTTTCTTCATGTTCAAATTGTAATTTCTTCTGCCTTTCTTCATGTTAAAATTGTAATTTCTTCTGCATTTTTCTATGTTAAAATTGTAATTTCTTCTGCCTTTCTTCATGTTCAAATTGTAATTTCTTCTGCATTTTTCTATGTTCAAATTGTAATTTCTTCTGCCTTTCTTCATGTTCAAATTGTAATTTCTTCTGCCTTTCTTCATGTTCAAATTGTAATTTCTTCTGCCTTTCTTCATGTTAAAATTGTAATTTCTTCTGCATTTTTCTATGTTCAAATTGTAATTTCTTCTGCCTTTCTTCATGTTAAAATTGTAATTTCTTCTGCCTTTCTTCATGTTCAAATTGTAATTTCTTCTGCATTTTTCTATGTTAAAATTGTAATTTCTTCTGCCTTTCTTTATGTTCAAATTGTAATTTCTTCTGCCTTTCTTCATGTTAAAATTGTAATTTCTTCTGCCTTTCTTCATGTTCAAATTGTAATTTCTTCTGCCTTTCTTCATGTTCAAATTGTAATTTCTTCTGCATTTCTTCATGTTCAAATTGTAATTTCTTCTGCATTTTTCTATGTTAAAATTGTAATTTCTTCTGCCTTTCTTCATGTTCAAATTGTAATTTCTTCTGCATTTTTCTATGTTCAAATTGTAATTTCTTCTGCATTTTTCTATGTTAAAATTGTAATTTCTTCTGCCTTTCTTCAGGTTCAAATTGTAATTTCTTCTGCATTTTTCTATGTTCAAATTGTAATTTCTTCTGCCTTTCTTCATGTTCAAATTGTAATTTCTTCTGCCTTTCTTCATGTTCAAATTGTAATTTCTTCTGCCTTTCTTCATGTTCAAATTGTAATTTCTTCTGCATTTTTCTATGTTAAAATTGTAATTTCTTCTGCATTTTTCTATGTTAAAATTGTAATTTCTTCTGCCTTTCTTCATGTTCAAATTGTAATTTCTTCTGCCTTTCTTCATGTTCAAATTGTAATTTCTTCTGCATTTTTCTATGTTAAAATTGTAATTTCTTCTGCATTTTTCTATGTTAAAATTGTAATTTCTTCTGCCTTTCTTCATGTTAAAATTGTAATTTCTTCTGCCTTTCTTCATGTTCAAATTGTAATTTCTTCTGCCTTTCTTCATGTTCAAATTGTAATTTCTTCTGCATTTTTCTATGTTAAAATTGTAATTTCTTCTGCATTTTTCTATGTTAAAATTGTAATTTCTTCTGCCTTTCTTCATGTTCAAATTGTAATTTCTTCTGCCTTTCTTCATGTTCAAATTGTAATTTCTTCTGCCTTTCTTCATGTTCAAATTGTAATTTCTTCTGCATTTTTCTATGTTAAAATTGTAATTTCTTCTGCCTTTCTTCATGTTAAAATTGTAATTTCTTCTGCATTTTTCTATGTTAAAATTGTAATTTCTTCTGCCTTTCTTCATGTTCAAATTGTAATTTCTTCTGCATTTTTCTATGTTAAAATTGTAATTTCTTCTGCCTTTCTTCATGTTCAAATTGTAATTTCTTCTGCATTTTTCTATGTTCAAATTGTAATTTCTTCTGCCTTTCTTCATGTTAAAATTGTAATTTCTTCTGCCTTTCTTCATGTTCAAATTGTAATTTCTTCTGCATTTTTCTATGTTAAAATTGTAATTTCTTCTGCCTTTCTTCATGTTCAAATTGTAATTTCTTCTGCATTTTTCTATGTTAAAATGGTAATTTCTTCTGCCTTTCTTCATGTTCAAATTGTAATTTCTTCTGCATTTTTCTATGTTCAAATTGTAATTTCTTCTGCCTTTCTTCATGTTAAAATTGTAATTTCTTCTGCCTTTCTTCATGTTCAAATTGTAATTTCTTCTGCATTTTTCTATGTTAAAATTGTAATTTCTTCTGCCTTTCTTCATGTTCAAATTGTAATTTCTTCTGCATTTTTCTATGTTAAAATTGTAATTTCTTCTGCCTTTCTTCATGTTCAAATTGTAATTTCTTCTGCATTTTTCTATGTTCAAATTGTAATTTCTTCTGCCTTTCTTCATGTTAAAATGGTAATTTCTTCTGCCTTTCTTCATGTTCAAATTGTAATTTCTTCTGCATTTTTCTATGTTAAAATTGTAATTTCTTCTGCCTTTCTTCATGTTCAAATTGTAATTTCTTCTGCATTTTTCTATGTTAAAATTGTAATTTCTTCTGCCTTTCTTCATGTTAAAATTGTAATTTCTTCTGCATTTTTCTATGTTCAAATTGTAATTTCTTCTGCCTTTCTTCATGTTAAAATTGTAATTTCTTCTGCCTTTCTTCATGTTCAAATTGTAATTTCTTCTGCATTTTTCTATGTTAAAATTGTAATTTCTTCTGCCTTTCTTCATGTTCAAATTGTAATTTCTTCTGCATTTTTCTATGTTCAAATTGTAATTTCTTCTGCCTTTCTTCATGTTCAAATTGTAATTTCTTCTGCCTTTCTTCATGTTCAAATTGTAATTTCTTCTGCCTTTCTTCATGTTCAAATTGTAATTTCTTCTGCCTTTCTTCATGTTCAAATTGTAATTTCTTCTGCATTTTTCTATGTTAAAATTGTAATTTCTTCTGCCTTTCTTCATGTTCAAATTGTAATTTCTTCTGCATTTTTCTATGTTCAAATTGTAATTTCTTCTGCCTTTCTTCATGTTAAAATTGTAATTTCTTCTGCCTTTGTTCATGTTCAAATTGTAATTTCTTCTGCCTTTCTTCATGTTAAAATTGTAATTTCTTCTGCATTTGTTCTATGTTCAAATTGTAATTTCTTCTGCCTTTCTTCATGTTAAAATTGTAATTTCTTCTGCCTTTCTTCATGTTCAAATTGTAATTTCTTCTGCATTTTTCTATGTTAAAATTGTAATTTCTTCTGCCTTTCTTTCATGTTCAAATTGTAATTTCTTCTGCCTTTCTTCATGTTAAAATTGTAATTTCTTCTGCCTTTCTTCATGTTCAAATTGTAATTTCTTCTGCCTTTCTTCATGTTCAAATTGT